>NC_061120.1:217821082-217859041 GCF_002878395.1 Capsicum annuum | reverse complement strand
AAAAAAAAGGAAAAAGAAAAAAAAGAGAAGTAGAAGAGAGAAAATAAAGTGGAAAGAAAAAAATAAAAAAGAAAAAGAAATTAAAATAAAAAAGATAAAAAAAAAAAAAAAAACTAACAAGAAAAATTAGTTAGAGATATAAGAGAATAATATTTTGAAATTTTGAAGATCATGGAAATAATAATCTTCATATTTGAGTTTGATTTGGAAAAGAATCTACTAATTTAAATAAGAATAATTTATGAGAATTTAATTAGATGGGATAATTATTTCTTATTTAACTCAACTAATTTGAGTAAAACAAGGGAAGTAAATCTTGTTGTATATGTATTTATATTGCAACAGTTTACTTAAATACAAAATACAATTTACTATTTTTCGTAATTATGAAACTATTGCTATGAAAGTTACAATTAAGGCTCTATAGTTGCTATTTCTAAAATTTTCCCTTACGTAATTTATACGCAGGCCCAAGTTGGTCTTCGTGCTCCTCCAAGCCCAACTCTTGAGTAGATGGTTCATAGAAATATAAACAAATCGTTGCTGGTGGGATCGTGGGAGGTGACAGTTATCCGTAAATTTAATTGAGATGTATGAAAGTTGACTCAAACACTATAGTTATACAAAAAAAAAAAAAGATGAATTCCACGTAGTTAGAGCCGTCAATATGGGTCAGGCTCGACCCGGCCTGTAATTTGATGGAGTTAGGCTTTAGTTTTTGCAGCTCATTTAAGAACAGGGTTTTTTAGCTCGGCTCGAATAAGCTTGTTGCCTGTGGGGATTGAGCAATGTGGGTTGGGCTAGCCCGTGGACCGACCCGTAAGTCAAATACATGCAACTATTTAGATTACCTATTAGTATTTTTATTTGGTTCAGAGGATATCATATCAAAAGTTATTTAATTTCTCTATTACGAGTATTTTTGGAGTGTTGGAGACTTGATTAACAAGTATTAACACTATGTAATATTGTCTAGTAATACTTATGTTTATTAACATTCTAAAATTAAATTATAAAATATTATTTTTTTAAAATTGGGCTGGTTCGTGAGGCCCGCAGCCCACAGAGTAATAGTGTGGGCTTGATGTTTTTTGACCCATCATTCTGATGGGTCAGCCCTGCCTGACCCGTCAAACTCAAAATTTGTATGAACTAGTTCGAATGGGCTGAACCGACCCGTATTGGCAACTCTAATGAAAGTTATTAAGAGGCATCATCACCTAATTAAAGGCTCATTAATGTTAGTTAAGAAATTGTGTAACTAGCTACTACTACAAAAAAGGATTTACATATGAACTTTTCATTTGAATCATTTGGAGGTAATACTTGAAAAAATATGTGAAGAAATTAACAATAAAAGATAATAACTTCATGGAGAAAAGATTAAAACATCAATCAGAATTGTGACAGAGCGGTAAGTGTTTGTGTCAGGCTAAAAAGAAAGTAAGAGTTTGGAGTCAAAGTATGCTCTACAACTTAAAAAAAGTACCATTTTATGTCATATAAAAAAAAAATCAAAATAGGCTTTGTTCACTTATTAAGTGCACAATGTCTTTCTATTTTAGCGGCAAATTCATTCACGGCGTCAGAGAAGGTCACACTTAGATTGTGCACTTTTTAAGTGCACAATCTATTTTTTTATGGATTGTGCACTAAATAAGTGCACAATTATTTATAAAGTAGATTGTGCACTTATTAAGCGCACAACGTTTTTTAAATAGATTATACACTTATGGAGTGCACAATTTCTATTCACTTTTTACAATTAGCATTTAAAATGTTTATTATTATATATATGTATTTGTATATAAAAAAAATTATAGTATGAATACAATAATTTGTTATAAGCATATATGATTTTTATTTTATTTTATGCTTTTAAAGGATAATCTATTTAAAATACAACAACAACAACAATAATAATAATAATAATAAAATAAATTTCCCTTTAAAAATATAAAATAAAATAAAAAATATAAATAAATATAATAATAATAATAATAATTATTATTATTATTATTATTATTATTATTATTATAAGCTTTCAAACTAAACAGTTTCACCATAATAATAATAAGAAAAAACATATATTAAGGATGCTAATTACAAGCTATCCTATTTTCTAAGTGTGGTTTTTAATTCTATTGTTACTTTGTAAGATAAATCTATCAATCAAAATAATCTTATTAAATAAAATAATGATAAATAATTTTATTATATCATTTCATTGCCTTTTTAAAATTAGAAAAAAAGATTACTGTGATAATTTAAAAGTGGATAACTTTTTATATGATAAATAAATAAATAGATAAAAGAGTGATTTATGTGTGATAAACTTTAAAGTTAGATAATTTATATTAATAAAAAATAAAAAAAATTGTATGATAATTTTTTCACCTTTTTTTATTCATGTTATTTGATTTTGTGTAAATAAATTAAAAAATAAAAAAGTATGACATTTCAATAAAAAGTGAAAAGAATAATAATTACACGGAACCCACAATGTGCACTTGTCAAATAATGAAAAGCCTCACACAAATCTGACATGACGCACCTCATCCACCATAAATTTTTTCGTGTTAAGAGTATTTGTACTTTAACAGAGAAATGCTATTATATTCGTCAAAATACAACATCATACATAGACGATTCTCTTTCAATGGCACAAAAGGTAAATGAACATCATCAGATTACATATCACACTAATGCTCAAAATTAGCTTTAAGATCCTTTCGGCCTTTAGCTCCTTTTGTTGTTTGTTAGTCTTCTTCAACAAGCCCAAAATCACAACAATCCATTGATTGTGTAAAAAAGTGAATAATATAAATAAATAGATTGTGCACTAAAAAAGTGCACAGTCAATAAATAAATAAATGAAATGAAAATGCCATGCGTAAAAAGTGAATAGAGATTGTGCACTTAATAAGTGCACAATCTATTTAAAAAATATTGTGCACTTAATAAGTGTACAATCCATAAAAAATTTAAAAAATATTGTGCACTTAATAAGTGCACAATTCATAAAAAAATGGATTGTGCACTTAAAAAGTGCACAATCTAAGTTTGACTTTCTCTGACGTCGTGAATGGATTTATCGTTAAAATAGAAAGGCATTGTGCACTTAATAAGTGCACAAAGCCTATTTTAGTGCTTTTTTTTTATATGACATAGAATGATTCTTTTTTTAGTTGCAGGGCATACTTTGGTTCCGGACTCAGAAAGTAACAAGGAATTTCACTTTGAAAATGAAAAGGACAGTTCCAAATTCAAACGAAGTACCTAGTCTTAAGGTTTAAATTAATTGTATAATAAATAACATAAATACCAACCTTTTAAAAGTAATTACATTCTCTCTTACTTTTTTAATTACTTACTTTCTCTCCCTATTAATATACATAACATAGCCGACATATACGTAACATTCTGTGTATATGTAAAATTTTTGTAATATGTTTAGGGAGTTGGGATTTTCTGTAATATTGAAAACCTAAGTTGTGTATTTATGTAATTGTTAGTTAATTTAAAGCGATATCAAACTTGTAGTAACCACATTAGAAAGATGTTACTTACAAAATAAAGCTAATTTAGTACTTGCAATGTTTAGAAGAGACTAATCTAGTAGAGAAATAAGGCCCATGTGAAAAAAAAAAAAAAAAAAGTTTAAAATTGCAAAAATTTTACCACTAAAAACTCAAAGAATTAATTTCTTAAACAAAAATACAACATGAGAATATCAATTAAAGATGGGTAACATCCTTTTGAAATTCATGTATAATATGAACATAGAGTAGTGTTAAATGAAAATCATAATTCCATTAGATACTTACTTCGATGGATTGATTAATTGTAGTAAATCCAATTTTGAGAGTTAAAATGTAAAATACAAAAGCAAAGGTTACATGCAATTAGGTGTAATGTTAACGTATCAAATGTCATCGAGTCGTCATAATGGAAATAATAAGTTGTTTTGCATTCATTCTTAGTCAGAGATTTTGAATTCGAACGCTGGATATATAGTCACTTTTGTTTCATTAGGAAACACTTTTCTACTTCGACTTTAAATTAATTAGGCCTCAATACCAGGGGCAGATCTAATGTCAAGTTCGGGGTGCTTTAGCATCCTTTAAATCCAAAGCAGATTAGGTATAATTATATAGAAATGTATTAAAATAGATATAAGACATAAAAAGGCACCCAGTAAACCAAGAAGATGGATGAGTGTTTTAGCTTTCAGGCAAAAATTTAAAGTTTTAAACGTTAATATATGTGTTCAGGCCTTTCAAACACCATAATTTCGTAAATTCTAAATTTATCATCACTGCTCCATACTATATGAATATCGAACACCATAAAAAAAGTTGAAACAAGTTCTGACAAAAATTTATCAATGAGGGCAAACAGATGGTCACATCACTATACTTGATAATTGACAAATATCATTTAATTTCACATGTGGATGTAGGGATTAAAGATTTGGTCACATGTATAATATATACATATGTTATTAATAGTGGTAGTGTTCCTTACGTCTCAAAGATGTATCACACATCCACTAACTTTGCTTTTAAACTTTAATTAATTAAAATATTAATTTGTAATTGGCTCATATAGATTACTTAACTTGGCATAAAAGAAAGATTTCTCGTGTGACCGCCTCATCTAAAAGCTTAAGTTATTAGAGAAAATATATTTTAATTATTTAATTATATTCTCAACACACTTCCTTACATGCGGGTTTGATTCTTTTTCATGAGTCAAACACATGAGTTTTTTTTTTATAATGGGTGGCGATGAGATTCGATCGTCTAAGATTTGTGTCGGCTGCTCTGATACCATGTTGAAGTGTGTGACCATCTCATCTAAAAATTTCTGTCGGCTGCTCTGATACCATGTTGAAGCGTGCGATCATCTCATCTAAAAGGTTAAGCTTTTAAGTATATTTTAATTATTTAATTATATTTTCAACACGCTCCCTCACGTGTGGACCTGATTCTTTTTCATGGGCCAAACACGTGAAAATTCTTTTTTCTTTTAATAATATTTGACGATGAGATTCTATCCAGGATCTCCGTCAGCTGCTCTGATACCATATTGAAGTATGTGACCATCTCGTCTAAAAGCTTAAGCTGTTAGAGAGAGCACACTTTAATTATTTAATTATATTTTCAACAAGATTCAATTATTTAATATATAGCCCTAACGTTATATTTTTCCTTTTTTTGATGAAATTTTTAAAGTCAATCCAAGGTAACAGTTATGAAGCTTCATAGAATTTTTCTGTCCACTTTCACAGCTTGACATGTCTATTTCAACGAGCCTTTTTTTGATACAGTGATTATATCGTTACGCCTTTTGTGTAGGTCAAAACTAGTACAACAAAAAATTGTGATATCTTGGGACCATTACAGTTATGATCACCATTCACATGAACTTCGATCGGTGACTCGTCACCAACTTCATTGACCTTTCGGCACCAGACCGGCGTCAACCTCCATTTACATATTTTTACGACTTTATGAAAAATTGTATTTTTGATAAACAGTTGCTAGGAGGTGACATGACAAGTCATTTTTCTCCCACAGACATAAAAATTAACTAATCTTATGTCGCATTAATCTATGGTGATACCGGAACAGTGACAGAATATTAGCAGATGCATGGAATTGATTTATTATTAATTTAATAATTATAGAAGGAAGAGTTTGGTCCCTAAAAGCTAAAAGTAAGGTATATGTCACTCTAAAAAAGGAAATAAATTAAACAAAGTAAGGGTGAATATCATAATGTTATTTGAGTTATTCTAAATTTTTAGTATTTCTTCGATGAATAAAAATTTATTATTTTTGTTAAAAAAATATTAGGATCAACAGTAAATTTGGAAATTTACGTGTGATTTGCGTAAGAATTATTGGGTGAGGCCCGAGAGAATTAAGGGTTCATTTAGTTGGGGAATAAGTTATTTCAGATGATTTAGTGTGGGATTAGTTACTTTGGAATTGTTATCCTGGGATAAAATTAAGTATAAATAACACTATAATACTGAATAAGTTATTTCACGATTTTATCCAATTCAAACATGAAATAAATTTATACTAAAATTAATCTGAAATTAATTATCCATTATCGCTCGTCCTAAATACTTAGTGGTGGCTTGCTAGGAATTCTTCTTTTATGAGTCATCAAATAAAGTTTGCTGACAGACAATATTATTTAATATGATGCATGTACAATTGGATTTGAATTGATTGATAACACATTTTACCAGCAGATATAATTTCACACACATTATGCTGTACAATTTTTATCTAGCTTGGTGTGGGATCAATGCTACAAGCTTCCAGTTAAAAAATTATATTCAGACTATAGTATCACGAGTTTAATTAAAAAAATATCGCGACAAGCTGACTATTACAATTATAGGGGGAGAAGCAAAGCTTCGTAGAGAGCTTCGCTTCCTCCTTTCAATAGTTTGGTTTATGCGTCTTAATTGTGGTCATTTATCGACCGGTCACACTGGTTAATGGCAATGCCGTTAGGTCCAAAGTTGCATACCATATAAGTGACCACGATTAAGACGCATAAACCAAACTATTGAACGGAGGAAGCGAAGCTATCTACGAAGCTTTCAAATGGCAATGCCGTTAGGTCCAAAGTTGCATACCATTGCTATGGTGTCAATATTTCTTCTTACCCTTATTTGAAAGCTTCGTAGATAGCTTCGCTTCCTCCGTTCAATAGTTTGGTTTATGCGTCTTAATCGTGGTCACTTATCGACCGGTCACACTGGTTAATTGCAATGCCGTTAGGTTCAAAGTTGCATACCACTGCTATGGTGTTGATATTGCTTTTGTCCCTTATTTGAAACTCAAGGAAAGCCTTGATCAATATGAGAAATATGCGCTCAAGCGCCAAACCTAGAGCTAGGGTAAGGGAAAATCAAAGACCCATCTAAATTGAGAATGTACGAGCCTCGACTGGGCCAGTATTGGTTTATCGTATCATTACTTTCTATGCTCTCCTTGTTGTTATTCTCGGGTTTAGTAAAATCTGCATTATTTTCAACAATAACTTCAAACACATGTTCAAATTAACATATGAACAATCAAATGAAGTTTAAGCTCTGTATTTATAACTTTGAACTTTTAACAATAAGTTTAACCCAACTTATGAACAACCAAAATTGAAGTTCAAACTATTTTCTTGAAAATAGAAAAATCAAATGTAAAGAACTTCAACACAAGTTCAACCAATTTTTGAACTATCAAAATCAAGTTTCAAGAATTTCAAACACAAGTTCAAACAATTGAAGAACTATCAATATTAAGTTCAAACTATTTTCTGGAAAAATAGTAAAATTATTTTTAAGAAAAAGAGAGGAAACAGAAAGATTCAAGTCCACCGAATTCACGGTGTGTCCTTAAGGAATTTATTTCCCTCAAGTACCCGAGGTTATGAAATCTTTCATCCCATGATAAAATGAATCACTTCGACAGAATAGCGGTATCTCAAATTCTGTCGAACGACAAATGCACTCAACGGTAGCAAATCACACAAGAGTTGTTTTCAAGAAAGAGGAGTACTTATTTTGTCTTCAAAATTTCATATGTACACCTGAGGAAAAATTCAAGTATATATAGTCATCAAGGTGTTGCTTCATTAGGAGAAACAATGGGTGCACCCATTCGTAAAGGTGCAACTCTTCAGAAAAGTCACAACTGTTTAGAGAAGGTGCAACTCTTCATAATCATCCAATCCGAAAAGATGTCTATTCAAATTGCATCTTTTTTCTTGGTGTCTATTTAGAAAAACATTTGTTCACTTTCCATTCACACTTCTTAAAAATCCAACAATCCTATAGTTAGATTGATAAAATAAGTGATTGGTTCGAACCCTAAGTATGGAGTCGTCTTTGACAGGGAACATTTCCCTAGTAGTGGGACTTTCAAGCGTGAATTCAAATTAGTTGAACTGAATCACAGACATGATGACACAAATAGGAATATTAGGCAAGAGATTCTACCTATTTAGTGTGTTTTCCACTTTAATTCTATGTATATACTTTGATAGTGACGAACTAGCTTTATACTATTATTCATTGTCCACATTCAATGTATTATAAATTCGAGCTTAATCAAGGGTTTATCACCCTAATCACCTTAATGTTACACTTTAATAACTATCAACTGGCTATATTTACCATTCACATATACTATTTTTTTTTTTATTTTTTTTGATAACCGTGGTGCCCGGGTCATCAGCTTGCGCGCACCTCGATTAAATCCACGGGATACCTGTCACCTCCCACCAGCAACAGGTATCAGGTAACTCTATCCACCAAGACTAGAACAGATGAGAAGAAAACACCTAGTGTTTGTTTCTGTACAAGGTTTTACTACTCGAATCACCTTAATATCGTACTTTGATAGGTATAAGTTAAGTGCCTCGCTCCAATACTATATACTTCAATCTAAACAATCTTAATGCCATACTTCGACAGCTACAAATTAGTTACATTCACTTTATTAACTCGAGTTTTTACGCTATATGAATTTTTATCTTAATAAAAAAAATCAAAAAAATAAATTAAAAATCAATTTTCGTGACTTTTGTCCCCCAAAATGGGTATATTTGGATCATTTGTGTAACGATAGACATATATATGAGTTATTTTTTCAAGGAAAAATAATAAGTATATTGTTTATAATTTCAATTTGCAAACAAATACAATAATTTGAAGTTCCCGTAGTAACTAGATATGAAAATATATCCTCATGTGCGCCCTTTACATCTGTCAATTTCATTGTTAAATTTGTTGCATTAGCAACCCAGGTTGTGGTGAAGTGGATGGGGCTGTTCCACCCTTAATCAGAGGTCGAGGGTTCGATCCTGGGTATGAAGAAAACTCTATTGGGAGCGCTGTCACCTTAATGGACCCTACAATGCGCGATCCAGATAAGTCGGGGCTCCAATACGGACACCGAATTGAAACCAAAAAATTTTGTTGCATTACTGTCACCAGTCATTCTTTAAGCAAGTACATTAATAATAACTATTATACTAATTAATAACTAACCAACCCAGTCCTACATAGAGATCAACTTTTAGCCTACTTAATATTAGTGACATGTGACACATCTTATATTTTTTTGTTTATCGGTAAATGTTCGATATTTATATTGAAATTCGATTAATTCAAATTCACTCTAAAAAATTTTAAATTAAAGCGCTCTCTACGAAAGACGACTTGATATCAAGACTCAAAATTAAAATTACTGATTAAGACTGAAAGAGTACTTGATTACTACTCCGCCACTATCTTTGGTGGTGACTCATCCTATTGCAATATAAGCAAATTGTATGTCTCTGTCACATCAAAATTCAAATATTCACATGCTCTAACTTGTTGCTTCCATAAATAAAAATAAAAACAAAATCCAATTCGCCCTTATCCACAAATGTAATTGTCACCCTCCCTAAATAATAGGGGGAAAAATAGGAAAAAGTTGGTACCAAAAAACTTTCTCATAGTTAATGTATATATTATTAAAAGATAATTATAAATATATAGAAGAATTACTTTATTTATAATATCAATGAATTCAGACTAAAATAATATTTTTTCAATATATTAAAAATAAATGTCCAACAATATTTATCCAATTTGAAAAACTAATGAATAATTTACCCATTTGTACCATTATACCCTTAATATTAAATATTATTCACTATCTATTACATTTTCTAAAGCATTAAATTTATCATATTCAAAAGGTGATATGATAAAATTATCTATATTATTTATTAAGGGGTGTGTCAAGTCAATAATGAACAATTATTATTGAACAGAGAAATATATTATTTAAATTAAAGGTAAAACACCTACAAGTTAGCAATATTTATTACCTATATTAATTGTAGTAATTTGAGTTTATCCAAGGTTTTATCTCTTGAACCATATCTTAATATGACACTTTAACAACTACAAGCTAGTTACATCCACTACCTTTTTACCCTATAATCCAAAGCTTATATGAGGCTTTACCAACCGGATCACCTTAATGCTACACTTCGACAACGACAAGCTGATTACATCCACTACCTACTTTGATCACCGTATAATTCGAAGCTTATATGAGGCTTTACCAACCGGATCACCTTAATGCTACACTTCGACATTGATTAGCTGGTTACATCCACTACCTACTTTCACCCAGTAATCCGAAGCTTATATGAGGCTTTACCAATCGCAGCACCTTAATGCTACACTTCGATAGGTACAAGCTAGTTACATCCACTACCTACTTTCACCCAGCAATCCGAAGCTTATATGAGGCTTTACCAATCGGAGCACCTTAATGCTACACTTCGACAGGTACAAGCTAGTTACATCCACTACCTACTTTCACCCTATAATCCGAAGCTTATATGAGGCTTTACCAACCAGATCACCTTAATGCTACACTTCGACAGGTACAAGCTAGTTACATCCACTATCTACTTTCACCCTGTAATACGAAGCTTATATGAGGCTTTACCAACTAGATCACCTTAATGCTACACTTCGACAGCTACAATCTAGTTATATATACACACACACACACCTAGCAACATTATCTCTATTAGACGGAGCTTACACAAAGTTTTACCATCCGAACCACCTTAATGCTACACTTTGATAGATACAAGCTAGTTACATTCACCACCTACTTTCACCCAATAATTCGAAGCTTATATGAGGCTTTATACCAACCAGATCACCTTAATGCTACACTTCATTAGCTACAAGCTAGTTATATCCATTATATACCTATCAACATTAACTCTATTAGCCGGAGCTTATACAAAGTTTTATCAACCGAACCACCTTCATGCTATACTTCGATAGGTACAAGCTAGCTACATCGATCAACTACCTACATTTAATTCCATGCACCAACCCTAACCAACAAGATTTAGGAAAAGGGGACTATTTGTTTCCCCCCATCCACAACTTTATTAAAGTTAAACCAATTTTTAATTTATTAACTCCATGTAAATAATCTATTTTCTCTTTGTCCTTATTACTATTATTTACCAACATGAAACACTTAAAAAAAAACAGCTCGGTGCACTAAAGCTACCGCTATGCGCGGAGTTCGGAGAAGGGCTCCACCACAAGTGTGTATCGTACGCAGTCTTACCTTGCATTTCTGCCAGAGGCTGTTTTCAAGATTTAAACCCGTGACCTCCTGGTCATATGACAGCAACTTTATCAGTTACTCCAATCACTTGTGAATCATTATTTGTAATTGCAATTTGCAAGCCACTAGTTAATAATTTAACTAGATGTGAAAATGTATCCTTTATGTCCTTTATAGGATCTGTCAGTTTCATTTATTATATTCCCTCTGTCTCAAATTACTTGGTATGTTTGTTTTGGATGTACATTGACTAATATAATCCTATTAAACTCACATTAAATATTACAATTATCTCTTAAAACTAATTACTCTTTTATTAATTATTCAGGATAAAGTTAAAAAAGAATATTAAATTTTCTCTTGATTTTTTAAACATGAAAACTAGTTTGTGATAAAAAAAATTTAACAAACATATCAAATAATATGAAACGGAAGAAGTATTTTCCTTGAAGTTTGTAACACTGCCCAAGTCGTATAGTATATTACAGCAGCACTTTTCTTCAACCAAGTACATTTATAACTAACCAACAATGTCCTACATTGAGAACTTTATGCCTGCTGTCATATGGTTCATTTTTATTATTATATGTTGTTGTTTTAACCTCAACTAGTATATTATTTTGTTGTAACTTTCAATATGTTATCCTCATTTGTTTCTTGTACTTTTGTTACTTCTTTTTTATGAAATTGTTGTGGATCATTTTTTCTTGAGCCGATAATCTATGGAAATCAACCTCATTACCTCTCCGAGATAGGAATAAAATCAGTGTACAATTTTTCGTATCGAATTCAAACTTTTGAGTTTTATGTTTTCTGAATTTTAGGAAAAATTAATAGTTTGTTTAATTTTGAATAAATTGTCTATCTTTAACTCTACTCTTGCCTACTACAGTACTACTATTGCCATGTGACTCAATATATATGCAACTTATATCTCTATGTCACATCAGTTAAATTATTCACATGCAATAACTTGATACTCTCAATAAATAAAAAATAAAAATAAAAACAAATTTAAGTCACCATTATCCACAAATGTAGTAACCCTACCTCTCCAAATAAATAGAGGGAAGATTGATGAGAAATCATGCACCAAAAAACTTTCTTATCTTCTCATATCATACAAATACAAACCATAGTCTAAAATTAAAAATATTCAATAGAGAATTTAGTTCTTCAATGGCTTGCAATCTCCATTTTTGCAAAAATAACCAAAAGAGTTCAAAAGTTGTTGTAGTAATAGTCCCATTTCTAGCACAAGGCCATCTTAATCAACTTCTTCAACTTTCTTGCCTTATAGCATCTTACAAAAACATAAAAGTCCATTATGTTAGTACAAAAACACATAATCTTCAAGCAAAACTCAGAGTTATTAATGAATTTGACTCTATTTCCAAGATTCATTTCCATGAATTTTCCACTCCTAGTTTCCTTTCTCCAAATCCAAATCCAAATTCGCGAATTAAATTCCCATCACATCTTCAGCCATCATTTGAAGTATCGTCTTATCTAAGAAACCCTGTAAAAAGGTTAATCCAAGCTCTTTCATCCAAGTATCAGAGAGTCGTTATCATAAACGACTCTCTGATGGGATCAGTTGTTCAGGATTATGTGTCAGTACCTAATGCAGAAGCCTACACTTTCCACAGTGTGTCAGCTTTTACACTATTCTTGTTTATATGTGAGAGAAAACAAAAACTGTTTCCAATAGATCCTGAAATGCTGAAGGACCTTCCATCCCTCGAAGGTTGTTTTAGTCCTGAATTCGAGAGATTTATGAAAAGAGAATACGACTGCATGAAATTTTACTCGGGTAAAATTTACAACACGTGTAGAGTCATAGAAAGTCCTTTTCTTGATCTGTTGTCGAAAGAACTGACCAATAACAACAACAACAAACAATGGGCTCTAGGTCCGTTTAACCCGGTCACATTTCCCCGGAAAGGGACCGCTACCCGAGGCCCTAGCCACAAATGTTTGTCATGGCTCGATAAACAAGAACCAAACTCGGTCCTATACGTGTCATTTGGCACCACAACTTCATTTTCCGACGAACAAATCATGGCAATGGCAATTGGGCTAGAGCAGAGCCAGCAAAAGTTCGTATGGGTTCTGAGGGGTGCCGATAAAGGGAATGTTTTCGGGAAAGATACATCAAGAAAGATCGAACTACCAAAAGGGTTCGAGGAGAGAGTTAAGGAAAGGGGGATTTTGGTAAGAGACTGGGCACCCCAGTTGGAGATATTGTCACATTGTTCGACCGGTGGATTCTTGAGTCACTGTGGATGGAACTCGTGCATGGAAAGTATCTCGATGGGCGTGCCAATAGCTGCATGGCCAATGCATTCTGATCAACCAAGAAACACAGTACTAATTACCAAGATTCTTAAAATTGGACTTGTTGTCAGAGATTGGGCTCATAGAGATGAATTAGTAACATCAAGTATGGTGCAAAAATGTGTGGAAAAATTGATGGCATCAAAAGAGGGAAATGAAATGAGAAACAAAGCAAGAAAATTGAGTGCAGAAATTAGAAAAGAAATAGCAGAAGGTGGAATTAAACGTATAGAATTGGATTCATTCATATCTCATATAACAAGATATTAGGTTCGACTATGTTGTTCGGTCTCTCCAAAAATGTTTCTGAAGAATCCGAGCAACGTAGGGTTCTCATCAAAATCAAAAACATTCATGCATGATGCATTTGCAGTCAGTGTATCAAAATACTATTTGGATTTAATTACTTGTATATGTTGTGAAAAACAAAAACTTTACGCTATCAGTATAATTTACAATGTGTTTAATTGTAACTGTGGCTTGATGTATTTTTCAGATAACTAGTTCCATTTATTATAAACTGTTTGGTGTAATATACCACAATTACAATAAATTATTACAGTTGAAATAAAGTGAACAAAAAATGAAGAAAATAGGATCATCTTCTTGTTGGCCGAGGCGCGGATATCTCGTTCTCTTTAAGGAGATTCAAGCCCACTGCGGCATAATCTACACCGATCCAACAGTATATATCTTGACTCGTCCCCTCCAGGATACAACAATCCATCAACGATGTACAACTCAAGCAACTCCGGATTAGTTGAAGAGTCCAAACTACACTATAAGAACACCTTCCTTCAACGTATAATTACTCTCTTTGTATAGTGAATATAGTTAAAGACTTAGAATATTTTTTTTGTCTCAACTCTCTCTTTCACTACTACACACTATAATATTTTTCACACTGATCATGTTTTCTCGTACATACATTAACATGCAAGATCACCTCTATTTATAGGTCAAATATTCATTCTTTTATTGAATAGAAAAAATAAAGAGGAGTGATAAAGTGGTACATGAATGGTTTATAGGTTACAAATATTATACAAAGTTACATGTAACTAATGGTCATACAAGTTACAAGAACTATAAGCCATGAGAATTACAAGAACTAATGATCGTCTTTACCACAAAATATATATCCACTAACTCAAAAAGATCGATAATATGATGAGTTACAAGAATAATGACATCATTTACTTCACTTTATATTTACTAATGTCATGCATTTTAATTTATTTTAATAATAAAATGCAAAAACATAAACGGTTACATATAAATATAGTCCTTTTATGTAAAGTTTTGTTATACTCCCTCCGTTTAAAAAAGAATGACCTACTTTCTTTTTTAGTTCGTTTCAAAAGAATGACCCCATTTCTTTTTTGGTAATAATTTAATTACAACTTTCCACATGGCATATTTAGCACCATAAGATTAAAGAACATTTTGATACATTTAACACAATTTTAGTTGAAGGTCACATAATTAAAAAATTATTTTTATTTTTATAAATTAAAACAGTGGGAGTATATCCAATATGTGAAGAAGTTAGATTCAATCCATTAATATGTTGACAACATATTAACACAGAAGTAAAAGACAGGTCCCACTGGCAAAGATCCAAAGGTGATGGAAGCAAAGACAATTCCACCACTTGGAAGCGTTGACAAATAAGCTGGAAATGAACTGTTGAAAAGTCCTAACTTATATCTTTATTGGAATCTGATTAATTCATAGTAGGACGTATTTTGAGATGATGCTTTGTATCAGAGATTGTTTTTATTCAGAGCTCAAAATCAAGATATTTGAGAGATTATTTTGCCATTGCACCATATTATTTAATGATAACTGTCAAAAAGATGAAAAAAAAAATTTAATAATATAAGATGAGAGAAGTGAGGTTACGTTGATTTGGACACTTGATAAGAAAGAGCTTGAATGCTCCAATACGGAGGTGTGAGGCACTAACTATGGATGATTTCAGGCGGGTAGAGGTGGGTCGAAGAAATATTAGAGGGAGGTGATTAGCATGATATGAAACAATTACAGCTTATGGAGGACATGACCCTTGATAGAAAGGTGTGAAGGACACGAATTAGGATAGAGGGTTAGGGGGTGGGAGTGCGTCGGTAACAATAGGAAAGAGTATTTTGTTTGTGCCTGGAGTTTCTTATTCGTGGTGTTTGAGTGATGTCTATGATTTCGAATAGATAGTTTATAGTACTATCTTATGGTTGTATTGTCTCCTGTATTAGCTAGCAGTGTTAGTTTATTTTGCATACTGTATTAGTTTATATACATTTATGTTTTGTGTTTGTTATATTGTTATCGGTCCTGAACCGGGGGTCTAGCTATCGGATGTTAAATCAACAGAAAAACATACCACATGTTCACATAATCCAAGAACACCTATAAAGTAGTGGAATATGCAAGAGGAAACGTGCGTACCTTTGTCCGCCATTGTATCATGTAATCGAAAACAAATAAGACTAAGTCTTCCTCTCCTTTTTTTATGACGGCTGACAGCTTATGGGAATACGTCTTATGTTAAAGTTAGGAGAGGGGACCTAACCTTATATTTATAGGCTTAAAAGCTTTAACCTGGTGCACCTCATTATGAGCTCACAGGCCTACACTATTGTCAGCCCAAACCAATAACTTGAAATGAATACAGGTCATATGGAATCCGCATGAATATACGGCATGTGTTTTATCCACTAACTAATAATATCAGTCCATTTTACTTTAACGTAATAAAAAATTAATGTTAAGTGTACATAAAATAAATAATTCTAACATCGGAAACAGCCTCTCTGTTCACCTGAAGGTAGTGGTATAGTCTGCGCACACTCTAGCTCTCAACGCTTCATTATGTGGAAAGTATATTATTGTTGTATTAGGCAGTAGAAAAAATCAATATATTTAATTTGTGTCTGGATAATGGTGTACAGTAGAGATAAAAAGAAAGTGTCTGGGAAGTGATTTTGTTCCTATCTTCAACTGATCCCATTGACCATTACTGATACCAGTTTTTTTGTTTGTGTTAGAAAAATCCAGGCCTTATCAGTACAGACATTAATATGGTGGACGTGGCAGTTATATTATGATCATAAATCTCATATCATGGATCTTTTCTAATATATATGAATATATTAATTGAAAAGGATAACGATCAGGTTTTTTTTATTATTATTATTTCAGCTGATTGTCTTCTTGTCCGTATTAATATTCGCAGTGCTATGATTGTAGTTTCTTATTCTTGAGGTCTTGGAGATGCTTATTGTTTCAGGTAAATCAGTCATAATAGTATTTTATGGCAGTATTGTTTTCGATATAATCTGTTGCTTTGTTACTGTCTATTGTTACTTGTTCTTCCATTACGTTCTTTTTCAAACTGTTTCGTTTGAGTTGAGAGTTTTTTGGAAATAACTTCTCTACCTCACCTTTGAGGTAGAGCCATAAAGGTGCAGAATACGTACAGTTTGTCATTCCCAAATCCCAGTTTGTGAAGTATCTTATTTTTGTTGTTTGTATTGGTGCTTAAATGACAACTCACACCTAATACAGCAAGTTCTACTATAGGGCCCAAATTAATATCAATCTCTCATTGATCAAGTCGTTGAGAAATAATTCTTTAATCAAAAGGTAGAAGCATGTAATGGAAAATGATAAATTAGACTTGCTTTTGGATAGAATTATGGTCGTTTAATACATCGGATAGGATAATTATGGATATTTCATGAATTAAGTTATCTTATACGAAGGCTAGTGCATGTGAATGAGTCGTAACCGATAGTTAGGAAAGCTTTGGGATAGCTGGACTGGTAGTCTTAGAGATGTGTCTATAGGTTGGAGCTGCAAGTAGGAAGATATGGAGGTGGGTGCCTTTGGTTCGTTAGTGTAGGGTATTACCTTGTGGGTGTCTTTTTTCTGTTATTCCATCTTGTTTCATGCTTTATTATGAATTTGTTTATTATTCTTTTTCTTGAGCTGAGGGATCTACCGAAAACAGCCTCTCTACTTTCTTTGAAAATAGTGGTATGGACTGCGTACATTCCACCCTCTCCAGACCCCACTATGTGAAAAATACACTGGATTTGTTGTTGTAAGTTATCTTATACGATTTTTTTTCCCTTCTTATGGAATAGTAATCATATCATTTTAGTATAAATAGTGGAATAAAATAATCTCGAAATTAGTTTATACCTCATACCGAATATGAAATAAAGATACCCCTAAACTTACCTCCGAATTATTTTCCTTATCTGGTGTACCAAACGAGAATGTAAACTTTCGTTCATTCTTCTTGATATATTTTAACATTTTATTGTATTATTTTGGTTATAGGCCCCAAGCACTTCTTTGAAGCCTTTTGTGTTGCAGTGGCAAGACACTCATAGGTCCCATTTGCAACAGATTTGAAAATAGAAAGTGTGGAGAAACTACAATAACAATGTAGCTTCACTTCAATTTCATTAATTTGTTAATTAGTCAAACTAGTACTAATGAAACAACTGTTGCAGTTAATACTGTTCAAAATTCACGTGATGTCTGAATTAGACGCACATATTCGGATCACATATTTGGATCCAAAGAACATAGACTCGGACACATATTCGGATCCAAAGAAAGTAGACTCGGACACACCTATTCGGATCCAAAGAACGTAGAAGGCGAAGCCATTAACAATCGAATTTTAAATTATAGCCAGTAACCTCTAGATTTCTCAATTATCAGACAAACGGGGAAGAGGATATTGCCAATGACAAGTACAACATACCCAATGTATTCTCACAAAGTGAGACCCGAGTGGAATAGAGTGTACGCAGTCGATACCTCTACCTCAGATGTGAGGTAGAGACGTCGTTTCCTATGGAACCCCAGCTCAAGAAGTCAATGACAATTGATAACCAAAGAGAGAGGGAGAGAGAGAGAGAAACACCACCTCATCCATCAGACAAATTATAGGAGGGGAGAGAAGTGGAAATGAAAAAAAAAAAAAAAAATCTGATAACTCAGGTATCAATATATTACACAACAGTACAGTGCCCTTGTAACTTCAATATCTATCTGATTGTTTCTCTATTCTGGGCACTTTCTTGGAGATTTAGGCCCTCACAGCAGCAGATTAGTTGTCCTGCATAAAACTAAACTAAGAACTTCTACATCTTGGCACTGCATTTGCGACCATACATAACATAGAAATCACACTTGGAAAGGGTGGACGATTAGCAAACGCAGCGGGTGCTGTAGCGCAACCAAATCGAACTTCTAAGCCTTGGGACTGCAGAGGCTCTTAAGGTCCTTGTCCTTGAGATACCACTCAGGTATTATTTTAGAAGCATGTGGATAGAGATCCTTGTATGCATTCTTGATAGTCCCTTCTGCAACTGTTGTTGCAAGTGAGATATCTGCATGTTCATCCATCAGTCAAACTAGATATAAACAGCTAGAATAAACACCCAACATTTTATATCTAGAACTATTTTCATGGTTTCTTGTTATTCGATTTCGGTCACTACTACTTTTTGTGCTTTGGTTATCGCATTATTGAGTTGTCATTACTGCTCTTTCTTCTGTATGTTGCGTACTGCTCTCTATTTCACTTTATTGTTGTTACTGCCTTCATTCCTGTAATCTCTTTTTCAAACAACTTTGAAATGCTTTATTTAAGCCTAGGATCTATCAGAAACAGCCTCTCTCTATCTCTACGAGGTAGGGGTAAGGTCACGTACAGGCTACCCTCCCTAGACCCCACTTGTGGAATTACACTGGGTATGATGCTGCTGTTGTTATTATTTATACATCTTGAAAGCATTTTCATCATATCCGGATCAGCATTATTTCTTATGCAACCAAATAGTAGACTCAGAAACGATAAAAATATAGCATTGGAAGCCTTAAAAGTATAGTGTGGTTTTCCCATATATGCACCATACAGATTAAAAGGATATTGCTCAGACTCAGACAAGGAACGCAAATTCCCAAACCTCGGAGGGGTTTCTTTGAATCCGTAAGCTGTGTTAGCATGTATATAATAGCTGCAGCAATTGATATAGGACTCCTCCTGCAAAATTAGGAATAAAACATTTATGTTATTTGACTAACGAGATAGCCACGTAGAAGACTGTGGCTAGTGATCCAAGTGATGACAACCCATTTTCCCTCATGTTCCTTTTTTTTGGCAATCAGCTGCTTAGAGCTCCACGATTCTCACTAAAATGCCTCAAGGAGCCTTGCATTTCTTTTCCCAATAAAGATACAGAGTTGAGCGTTGTTTTAGAGGTATTGAAAAGAAGGGAAGAAGTTCAACCCCGAGTCTAGAACTCATCTGACTAAATCTTCTATCAACTATGCAAGATCCAATAGCAGTTTTCATTTATCTCAAAAACTTATGATCCTAGTTCCAGAAGAGGAAGCAATTTTCAAAACTAAAAGCAGCTGCGCTGAATGTGAAATGGAAACATTCTCATCCCGCTGCAGAAAATAATGGCTTTCACTTAGAAAAAACTAAATATTCATATCCACAATCAACTTAATCACTAGACTAAGATCACTTGTGATTACGGCACGTGATAACTTTGATTAAACAATAAACTCCACCCAAAAATACTCCAGTACCTGATATCAAACTCTTCTGACTTCTTGACAGTTTCCTGGACAGCCTTAATCTCTTCATGGTTCATTCCAATGTTAGAACAGAAACGTCTCTGAAATTCATGCATGGTCCGTGTCAGATAATACACACACATTCATATTGTATTCAATGCACTCGCAAAGAGGAGCAGAACACAACATTTACTCTCACTCACCAGATAGTCTCCAGCATGTATAGTCCCCATCTCCATTGATTCTCCCATTTCAACCTTCAATTGTTTCACAATGAACTCTTTTGCTCGGCCAATTTCTTTCTTTGTAGCTCCATTGGCGATTGAGCATATTTCTAGTTAACACCCAAAGGTTCAGAGAAATTCATACAGAGGACTAAACCATTAATCTAAATAATCAGATATCAAGATAGTACCTTTTACAGTGCGTGCTTTGCCTTCTTGTCGACACGCAATGTAAATACAAGCAGCCACCAAGGCATCCAGATTCCTTCCTCTCGTACACTTCTGGTCTTCGAGCCTTTTGTATATCTCACTTGCTCGGTCCTGCAGGAGATTAAGAGAAAGATGAATGTTAAAACGACACGGGTAAGACTTGTTTTTACCTGATGAAGGAGCAAATTTGTCTTATTTATTGTCAAATAACTTTTAAGGGGTAAGGCCAAGAGAAAGAAATAAGGGTCACTGAATCTTTCGAGCTCCATGGATAATACAACAGCATGACGCTAAGCATCATGGATGTTGATGGTTGTTGTCAACTAAGAAAAATGGCAGTGGAGGCTCCATAGGCTGTGTAGCCTTTACGTTATGATTTCAAAATATCACTGAAAGATCATAGCATGCTGGGCAGAGATCATCACAATGTGTGTGAGAGACATCTTCTTCAAACAAGCAGATAACAGTAGACTAGAGAGGGGAATGTAGCAGTATGGCACCCGGAATTTCAGTGAAAGGTTTTGAAAGACTTGGATACCAGAATAAGAATAACTGACGACTTAGAAATTGTAGTGTTGGAGGTGAAGCTCATCTAGTAAATTGAAGATATGTTCTCAGCGAACTTGTAAAAGCCAGAGATTTTATTAGAGGAAGGGTAACAAAAACAAAAACCAGAGATTTGAAACAAGCAAGCAACAGCAATTCAAGAATTCGCTCCATTTTGTATGCCCCAGACAAAAAAGAGAAAAACAAGAAAAATCTAACAAAACAGGACACACCTTTATGGTAGAAACAAGGCTCAGCCTGCGAAGAACGAAAAAGATGATTAGTTCAATTAATGCATACAACAATGTGGACACACGTGACTAATCCAACAAAAATATCAACTGCTTTCTTAATCTTAAACTTCTCGACATGTAATTCATGCAAAATAGGAAAAACTCAACTGTCAATGATCATTAGTCATGCTCT
Organism: Capsicum annuum; assembly: GCF_002878395.1. Lineage (NCBI taxonomy): Eukaryota > Viridiplantae > Streptophyta > Magnoliopsida > Solanales > Solanaceae > Capsicum > Capsicum annuum. The sequence continues at coordinate 217,837,509 of NC_061120.1, read as the reverse complement.
CACAAAAATCACAACAATATGTATATGAAACCAATATAATAACTTAGTTAGCCATAAAACAAGCACCACACAAAGTAGCATGTTTTGTCTGGTTACTAGCGAAGGAAGCAGTCCTCACTCAAGACAATTTGATGAAAGGGGGATATACAATTGTGCCCCAGATGTTTCTTCTGTGGGGAAAATGCAGAGACAGTCAGCCATCTTTTTCTACATTGCAGTCACTGGACAACTCTGGAGGATGTTCTTAAATCTAAAGAGCACTTCCTCGACAATGCCTGGGAAGATTACAGAAACAACACAGAGTTGGGAGGAAGCAAGTGGACTGGCAAAGAACAGAGACAGATGGAGGATTGTCCCAACATGTACCTCTGGTGGGCAATATGGAAAGAGAGGAATGCTAGGTGTTTTGAGAACTTAGAGTAATTTGCAAAAGATTAAGCTTAATTGTCTTTTGTTACTATGTTTTTGGTGTAATCAAGTTTATTCAAATGATACTATCTCTGTAATAGATGTCCTAGATTCTATTATTTAGATGGATGAATAGAGTTGTATATGATGTAATATTGTTTTGGTACAGCCTACGTACTGCTTTTGGAGAAATATACAAAGTTGCCGGTTTCCAAAAAAGAACAAAAATGCACATAATTAGCCAAAATGCAGTACAAACATAAGGCATACATAATCATTATCTCAAATTATTGTAAGCCAAGGATATATGAACGTAACTGTTGTGATAACAGCAAATTAATCAAATTGTTTTGGTACAGCCTATGTACTGCTTTTGGAGAAATATACAAAGTTACCGGTTTCCAGAAAAAAAAAAGCACTTAATTAGCCGAAATGAAGTAAAACCATAAGGCATACATAATCATTATCTCAAATCATCGTAAGCCAAGGATAAATGAACGTAACTGTTGTGATAACAGCGAATTAATCAAATTATAATATCACCATCTCATAAAGGACTTCCCTCCAAAACTTAAAAAGGTGAAAAAAAAAAGAGGTTAGCTGCTCCTCTGTTAAGTCGTGTAATAGTGTTCTGGTTAGAACTGAAAGAAAACATCAGTGGCCTTGAAGAATTCTTTTTTAAAAAAAAAAAAAGAAAAAAAAAGGCACTACGAAGGTGGTCAATTTAACTTGGATTGATATGCAAAGAGCATGTCTTCCTCATTGCAGAAAATGCACGTTTATGAAAAGCATTGCTTTGTATCCTGGCAGATTCGATGTTCGTTTTACAAATCATTTGGGAGTAGGTGGTGGTAAATGTAAATCATTTTGATACCTTATAAGACTTCATTATTTGATACCTTATTGGACTTTATTCACTCCTAGCAATATAGGAGGCTTCAATCACATAAAACTATTTTTGGTAATAAAAATAAAAAAGGGCAGCCCGGTACTTAAGCTCCCCTTAGGCGCAGGGTCCAGGGAAGTCCCCACTCCACAAGGGTGTATCGTATTCAGCCCTACAAAAAAAGATAACTACGAGAACAGAAAAAGCAGTTCGGTGCACTAAGCTCCCACTATGTATGGATCCGAGGAAAGGTTGAACCGCAAGGATCAATTATTCCTTTTTTGATACTTGTGGTGTTCGGGCCAGCTTGCGCGCACCTCGATTAATTCCACGGGATATCTGCCACTTCCCCAACAACAAGTACAACGTAACTTTGTCCACTAAGGCTAGGACATATCGGAAGAAATTACCTATTGTTTTTTTGTATCCGCTGGGATTTGGACCTGAGACCTCCTGGTTCTCAACCACTTCATCGACCACTAGGCCACACCCTTGTGTCCGGGGAAAGGATGAACCACAAGGATCTATTATATGCAGTCTTACCCTGCATTCTGCAAGAGACTTGTTTCCACAGCTCAACCCGCGTGACCTTCTGGCCACATAACAACATTAAGGCTCCCCTTCACAAGAACAAAAAACTTGTTTCATACTTCAAACCACCCGGCTAAGTAACATTCAAATTCTATCAGATTCTCTTGGATTAATCCATCATTGGTCCTAATAGTCAATATCACACAGCACCAAAGTTTAATCAACCATCATATTAATACTTTCCAAGCTATATTTATTTTCCCTTTCCCGGACCCTGCACATAGCAGGAGCTTTTAGTGCTTCTGGCTGCCCTTTTACATTAACTGGGCTCCAATTAAACCCCACCAAGGTTTTACCACTTAAAAACTCAAGAAACCAAAAACCAAATGAACTATTCCCTCACTCCCAATTTTTCAAGACTCAAATGAACTAAGCTCAAATCATTTATTTTCAGCTAAAAATTCAAATATTCCAAACTAAATATTAAAAAATGAAACATTTTTAAATATCAAATGGAGTTCAAATAAGTTTATCGATCAAACTTAAAACTGCAATTCAAACTAATACTTACTAACAACAACATACCCAACAAAATTCACAAGTGAGGTCTGAGGAGGGTAAAGTGTACACGGGCCTTACCAATACCTTGGGGAGGTAGAGAGGCCGTCTCCGAAAGACCCTCGGCTCAAATATAGAAATATAAGTAGCAAACTATTACTACTATAAGTTGCAATTCTTCTCGTACCAAATATTAGAAAAGGAAACATTTTTAAATATGGATTAAAGTTCAATTTTATTAGTTTACCTATCAGCCATATTGGCAATGGCGTTAAACGCCATAACTAGCGCACGTTCAGGATCACCACCACGATTCTGCAACCTAGCTAAAGAGGAATCTCCATTACTCTCATTCGGCCCTTTAGAAATTACAGTAGATAAACCCACATCACCAAGTAATGGGTAAACGGGTCCACCAACACGGTACGGGTCATGATCACCAGATTCATCAGCAAAAGCACGCCACTTAGATTTCTCATCAATTGACCTCGATTCTAATACAAGTCCACACTCCGAACAAATTGTATCCCCCGCCGCGTAGTCCGAAACTACCTCTGTGTTCCTTTTGCAGTCTGAACAGTATGTATCGCCCATTTTTCCGACCCGACCCGAGGAAATTTGGGGGAATTGAGATAGACAGAGAGAAGGATTACGGGGTGTTGTTTATGAAGTTGTTTGTTTCTCTTTTTCCCTGTCTCGATATCTATGGAGAAAATTGGCCAAACACGTCGACGGACCCTAAACTTGGTACCATCTTTCACTTTGGCACCTCAAGTGGATGTTGTTCACATTTGGCACCTCAAGTAGCCATAAAGTGTGTCATTTTGGCACCTTTCGACATCAGCACTAGTGCGTGTGTATCACTCGCTGCCAACATGGATAAAACGGCCAATTGATTTGTGCCAACTCATTTAAATTGCCACATCACTATATGCACCTACAATTATTTATTTTTTTGAAAAAAGGATAAAACACATGACAATTATGCCCAATGAATTAATGACACATGTTTTTTTGACCAAATAATTTGAAAAATCCCCCAACGTCTTCCCCACCCAACATTTTTAACCTCCATTAATGGGGCTTAAATTTTCTAAGGATGATAAACATACCTCCCCATTCTAAGGTTGACAGATGTGCATTAAAAGCTTCACAAATTTCAGACACAAGCTATAAAATGTGTCATTTTCAACACAAGCTTCACGAAAACATACCTCCCCATTCAAAATTGCTTCACGAATTTAAGAAACAAGAATGGTTAAAATCAATAGAAGAAAAAATCAACCATTCTTGTTTCTTAAAAGCAATCATTTTTATTTCTTTATTTCTTATTTCTTAAAGAAGGGAAATTCTTGATTTAACCATTCTTGTTTCTTAAAAGCAACCATTTTTATTTCTTGTTTCTTAAAAAAGGGAAATTCTTGATTTAACCATTCTTGTTTTTTGATTTCTTTTTTCTTGAAGAAAGAAGATTCTTGATTTAACCATTCTTTTTTTTCCCTGTTAATTCAATCAATCAAGGGAAATTAGCATAGACATGTGTTAAGAAAAGGAAAAAAATTGGTGGAAAATTAATGGGTTGAAAGAGTGAAGAAGAAAGATAAGAAAGATAAAAAATTACAAAAATACAAAAGAGAGTGTATTGCTGAATCAGCAAAAGGTGCCAAAATGACACACTTTATGGCTACTTGAGGTGTCAAAAGTGAACAACGTCCACTTGAGGTGCCAAAGTGAAAGATGGTGCCAAGTCTAGGGGGCCGTCGATGTGTTTGGCCGAGAAAATTTGACCCGACCCAACGAAATTGGGGAAATTGAGATAGTATCTCAAATCATCGTAAGCCAAGGATAAATGAAAGTAACTGCTGTGATAACAGCAAACTAAACAAATTATAATATCACCATCTCATAAAGGACTTCCCTCCAAGACTTGAAAGGCAGAAAAAAAGGCTACCTGCTCCTCTGTTAAGTCTTGTAAAAGTGTTCTGGTTAGAACTGGAAGAAAAAATCAGCGGCCTTGGAGAATTCTTTTTTTTTTCCAAAAAAAAAAAAAAAACGAGGTGCTACGAAGGTGGTCAATTTAATTTGGATTGATATGCATAGAGCATGTCTTACTCATTGCAGAAAATACGCATTTATGAAAAACATTGCTCTGTATCCTCGCAGATTCGATGGATGATGTACAAATATTTTTGGAGAAAATGGTTGTAAATGTAAATCATTTTGATACCTTATACGACTTTATTATTTGATACCTTATTGAACTTTACTAACTCCTTGCAATATAGCAGGCTTCAATCACATACAACTATTTTTGATAATAAAAAAAAAAAGGCAGCCTGGTGCACTAAAGCTCCCCTAGGCACAGGATCCGGGGAAGGTCCCACCATAAGGGTGTATTGTACGCAGCCTTACAAAAAGAATAACTATGAGAACAGAAAAAGCAGTTTGGTACACCAAGCTCCCACTATGTATTGGTTCCTAGGAAAGGTTGAACCAGAAGGATCTATTATTTTTTCTTTTTTTGATAATTGTGGTGTTCGGGCAAGCTTGCGAGCACCTTGATTAATATATCTGCCACTTCCCCAGCAGCAAGTAAAATATAACTTTGTCCACCAAGGCTAGGACATATTAGACGAAATCACCTATTGTTTTTTTGTATCCGTTGGCACTTGAGCCTGCGACCTCTTGGTTTTCAACCACTTCATTGGCCACTAGGCCACACCCTTGTATCCGGAAAAGGCTTAACCACAAGGATCTATTATACGCAATCTTACCCTGCATTTCTACAAGAGACTTGTTTCCACAGCTCAACCCACGTGACCTTCTGGTCACATAACAACAACATTACCAGTTACGCCAAGGCTCCCCTTCACAAGAAAAAAAACTGATATTTTTGTTTCATACTTCAAACCACCACCACCACCACCACCACCACCCCCTAAGTATGATTCAAATTCTATCAGATTCCCCTGCATTAATCCATTTTTGGTCCTAATAATCAATATCATTCAGCACTAAAGTTTAATCAGCCATCATATTAATACTTTCGAACATTTACTCAGCTATATTTATTTTCCTTCCCGGGTACTCCCTCACACCCAATTTTTCAGGACTCAAATGAGCCAAGCTCAATTCATTTATATTCAGCTAAAAATTCAAATATTCTAAACTACGGCTCTATTTACTGAAAATCTCTCTCTCCCTACCCTCTCTCCATCTCTAGCGCACCGGCCTCCGGTCCCCGGCGCCGTCGCTGACCTTCGGCGCCGACCCGCTCCGGCCGCCGGCTCCGACCTCCGGTCCCCGGCGCTGACCCGACCGCCGGCTACGACCTCCGGTCGCCGGCTCTCTCTCTCTCCCTACCCTCTCTCCATCCCTAGCACACCGGCCCCCGGTCCCCGGCGCCGTCGCTGACCGTCGGCGCAGGTCGGATCCGACCGCCGGCTCCGACCTCCGGTCCCCGGCGCTGACCCAACCCGACCTCCGGTCGCCGCTCCCCGGCGCTGACCCGACCCCCCCCCCCGTTCACCCCCCCCCCCCGTTCCCCCCCCCCCCCCCCCCCCCCCCCCTTCCCGGCCCTACCCGTCCCCTCCCCCCACGGGGTACACCAGCCCCCCCCCCAACCCGTCCTTCAACCAGCCGCCAACTCGGTCTCCAACAAGCCGAAACTCCGTCTGCACCCGCCACTCCGTCTCCAGCAGCCGCAGCTCCAAGCGAAATCCGGTGACTTCTAACCTTTGTTATTTCGTTATTTCATATTGCATTTTAGTTCATTATTTCATATTCCATTCTTAGTATTATGCTCGTTGTAGCCCCTGTACCTTGACTTGCGTGGGATTTGTGGACATTGTCTGTGTCTGTTGTTGCTGTTGCTGTGGTCGTTTCTTAGTTTTGTTTCGGGAGTATTCCTTTGAATGTGTGTGAGCCTTGTATTTTCTCGCTGCTGCTTTGATACTGCCATCGGGTATATCTTTATATTTTCCTATACTTTCGTGTAGTTGTGGCTGTGGGTGGTAATGGGTGGATAGGGTCATGTCCGAGGGGGTTGGGGCGTGGGGCCGTGGTGGGGGCGGGGGATGGGGAGAGGGCGGGAGTGGGTGGGAGGCCAAGGTTTGGCCGAGGGGGGGGTAGTGGGAGGCGTGGGGATAGCGACGGTAGGCTGAGGGTTGGGTCTTGGAATATAGGGACCCTTCAGGGTAAGTCCATAGAGCTTGTGAAGATTCTTAGGAAGAGGATCAACCTTGCGTGTGTCCAAGAGACCAAGTGGGTAGGGTCTAAGGCTAGGGATGTGGATGGTTACAAGCTGTGGTACTCTGGGAGCGAGAGGCGTAGGAATGGAGTTGGCATCTTAGTAGATGAAGAGCTTAGAGGTCAGGTAGTGGAGGTGAAGAGGATCAACGATAGGTTGATGACTATTAAGTTGGTCATTCGGGGATTTACCCTGAACGTGTGTAGTGCTTATGCGCCGCAAGTGGGATCGGAGGGGGAGGATAAGATGCGGTTCTGGGAGGCTTTGGAGGAGGTGGTGAGAGGCGTGCCCAGTTCGGAGAAGATTGTTGTAGCAGGGGATTTCAAAGGGCACATCGGGGCGCTACCGGGAGGCTTTGGGGATGTGCATGGTGGTTTTGATTTTGGGGAGAGAAATGAAGAGGGGGCGACCCTATTGGAGTTTGCGAGGGCCTTTGTGCTGGTGGTGGTGAACTCAGGCTTCCCGAAGAAGGACGAGCACCTGATCACTTTTCGGAGCGCGATAGCCAGGACCCAGATTGACTTTTTGTTGCTTAGGAAAGGGGATAGGGCGTTGTGTAAGGACTGTAAAGTCATCCCGAGTGAGAATCTTTCGACCCAACATAGGCTTTTGGTCATGAATTTGGGTATAAAGAAGAATAGAAAGAGGAGGAGTAAGGAGTGTAGACCGAGAATTAAGTGGGGCGGCTTGACGCCAGTGAATGCGTGGGAGATAGGGAAGAGGTTGGCGGGAATGGGGGTGTGGGAGTGTAGGGGGGACGTGGATAGGATGTGGGACAGGGCGGCAAGGTGCATCAGGGAGAATGCAAGGGAGGTGTTGGGTGTTTCTAGGGGCCGGGCCGGACACTATCGGGGGGATTGGTGGTGGAATGAAGAGGTGGAGAAGAAAGTGGAGACCAAGAAAGAGGCGTATGCTAAGTTGGTAGAAAGTAAGGACGAAGAAGAGAAGCGGGTAAACAGGAAAGAGTACAAGCTAGCGAGGAAGGAGGCAAAGTCAGCGGTCACGGCAGCTAAGACGGCCGCTTTTGAGAGCTTGTATGCAGGGTTACAGGGGAAAGGAGGGGAGAAAAAGTTGTTTAGACTCGCTAAGGCTAGGGAGAGGAAGGGTCGTGACCTCGATCAGGTGAGGTGCATTAAGGGGGAGGACGGTAGAGTGTTGGTGGAGGACGGCCACATAAAGAAGAGATGGCAGTCGTACTTTCATAGGCTCTTGAATGACGAGGGGGACAGAGCTATTGTGTTAGGGGAACTGGAGCACTCAGAGGAGTGTCGGGATTTTAGCTATTGTAGACGTTTTAAGGTAGAAGAGGTTAGACAGGCAGTCCGCAGGATGCGAAGGGGTAGGGCGACGGGGCCGGATGAGATACCGGTGGAGTTTTGGAAGTTCGTTGGAGAGGCTGGTGTAAGGTGGTTGACTGGATTGTTTAATGAAATTTTCAGGACGGCAAAGATGCCCGAGGCGTGGAGGTGGAGTACCATGATCTCCCTCTATAAGAATAAGGGGGACATTCAGAGTTGCAATAACTATAGGGGGATTAAGTTATTGAGTCACTCTATGAAGATCTGGGAGAGAGTGGTCGAGGTGAGGCTGAGACGGATAGTGTCTATTTCGGAAAACCAGTTCGGATTTATGCCCGGCCGCTCGACGACGGAGGCAATCCATCTGGTACGGAGGATGGTGGAGCAGTATAGGGAAAGGAAGAAGGATCTGCACATGGTGTTTATCGACCTGGAAAAGGCTTACGACAAAGTCCCCAGGGAGGTGCTTTGGAGATGCTTGGAGGTGAGTGGAGTACCGCAGGCATATATCAGAGTAATTAAGGATATGTATGAGGGAGCGAAAACCCAGGTGAGGACGGCGGGAGGAGACTCAGAGCATTTCACTGTCCGGACAGGATTGCATCAGGGATCTACTCTTAGTCCCTTTTTGTTTGCGTTAGTAATGGATGTGTTGACGCGGCGTATTCAAGGGGAGGTGTCGTGGTGTATGCTTTTTGCAGACGATGTAGTTCTGATAGATGAGACTCGAGGGGGTGTGAATGACAAATTAGAGATGTGGAGGCAAACTCTGGAGTCTAAAGGGTTCAGGGTGAGCAGAAGCAAGACAGAGTATGTGGAATGTAAGTTTAATGACGTGAGGCGGGAGAATGAGGTAGTAGTGAAGCTGGAAGCACAGGAGGTATGGAAGAGGGATAAGTTCAAGTATCTCGGGTCCGTGATCCAGAGTAACGGTGAGATTGACGAGGATGTCTCGCACCGTATTGGGGAGGGATGGATGAAGTGGAAACTCGCGTCGGGGGTGCTGTGTGATAAGAAGGTGCCACCCAAGCTTAAAGGCAAATTCTATAGGGTGGTAGTCCGTCCGGCCTTGCTGTATGGAGCGGAGTGTTGGCCAGTTAAGAACTCCCACATCCAAAAAATGAAGGTGGCAGAAATGCGGATGTTGCGCTGGATGTGTGGACTGACTCGAGGGGATAGAGTTCGGAATGAGACTATCCGGGAGAAGGTTGGTGTGACTTCCGTGGAGTGTAAGATGTGGGAAGCACGATTGAGATGGTTCGGACACGTGAAGAGGAGGGGCATGGATGCCCCGGTCCGTAGGTGTGAGAGACTAGCGTTGGATGGTTTTAGACGGGGTAGGGGTAGGCCGAAGAAGTACTGGGGTGAGGTGATTAGGCGGGACATGGAACAGTTACAGCTCACCGAGGACATGACCCTAGATAGGAAGGTCTGGAAGATGCGAATTACGGCAGAGGATTAGGGCCAGTTTGGGTCGCTAGTGTAGGGAAAAAAATTGGTGGGGGTTGTATTCCTGTTATGATTCCGTATTCAGTGTTCCATGTTTATTACGAATCTGTGTGCTTCCCTCTGCTTTATATTCCTGCTTTCCTCTGTCTTATATTCCTTATGGGTGCCGTATTTATGCTATGTCATCTGCTTTTGTGCTTTACTATGTGTTTGTGTGATATCTCGTGCCTTGAGCCGGGGGTCTTTCGGAAACAACCTTTCTACTTCATCAGAGGTAGAGGTATGGACTGCGTACATCTTACCCCCCAGACCTCACTAAGTGGGAATACACTGGGTTTGTTGTTGTTGTTGTTGAGACGTCTGAATCTGAATGCACATCTGAATGATTAAGATGTTGTCTCTAGATCTGAAAACTAAATGATTAAGATTGTTTGTTTTTTAACATCTGAATATGTAAAAAAAAATTATTTGTATACATAATAAAATAAAAAAATACAATTCAAATAAAAAATTAATTATATATTAAAAAAGTATGTAATTTAATACAATAAAATTATTAGTATTTGATTGAGAAAAAACATTTATGTTTGTTAGTGATAGTGGAGATGGTTTATAATGGCGGTTGTGGTGACAATGATTGATGTTAGTGATTAATAATAGTGGTGGTGATAATTGTGATGGTTGGTATTGTAGTGACTGTTATGATGGTGGCGATTGATTGTGGTGGTGGTTTTTGTGATGCGACGTTGCTTGATGTTAGTAATTTAAGGTGTTGATTGTGTTGGCTGAAACATGAATGCATGATGATTGACGATGTGTTGGTGCTAGTTGGAGATGTTATTTGTTGTGATGGTGGAGATGGTTGTTAGCAGAGATAAATTGTAGCGATGGTACTGGTTGAAGTGGTGGTAGAGGTGGCGTTACTAGTAACAATGGTGGTGGCGGACAAAGAATGTGTAGAGGTTAGCGATGTATTAGTGGTAGTTAGTGGTGATGCTATTTGATATAGATGAGTTGGTTGGTAGTAGGAATTGGCCAGTAGTGGTTGTTGATTGGGGTCCTATTGAAGGCAGTGGTGGCGGTGAATATAATTAGAATAAAAGAGGTAGTAGGTGTTGTAGCGGTTGACAATTATGGTTGGTAGTGGTATTTGTTGTCGATTGTGGTTGTGATGGTGAAGGTGAGTGGTGGTTGACAATGGTGACAGTGGCAGAGGTGGTTAGTGGTGGTGACTGCTGATTATAAGTAGAGTGGTGATTATTATCCAACACCAGAATATCCTACAGACCTATTAAAACTTGGTTCTAGACCTGAATGATTAAGACCTATTCAGACCTATTAAGAGTTAAAACCTTAATAAAAAAACAAATGAACTTAATGGTCTGAAGTCTAAATCATTCAGATTCAGACCTCCATTAAATGCAAACAAATGAGGCCTACAACAACAACATACCAAGTGTATTCCCACATAGTGGGGTATGGGGGTCAAATATTCTAAACTAAATATTAAAAAAAAGTTAACATTTTTAAATATCAATTAAAGTTCAATTAAGTTTATATATCAAACTTAAAGTTGCAATTCAAACTAATACTACTAACAACAATATACCCAATAAAAACCACAGTGAGGTCTGGGGAGGGTAAAGTGTACGCATACCTTACCCCCACCTCGGGGAGGTAGAGAGGTTGTTTCTGGGAGATGCTTGACTCAAATGAAGCAAATATAAGTAGCAAACTAATACTACTATAAGTCGCAATTCTTCTCGTACCAAATATTAAAAAAGGAAACATTTTTAAATATGGATTAAAGTTAAATTTTATTAGTTTACCTATCAGCCATGTTGGCAATGGCTTTAAACGCCATAACTAGGGCACGTTCAGGATCACCACCACGATTCTGCAACCTAGCTAAAGAGGAATCCCCATTACTCCCATTCGGCCCTTTGGAAATTACAGTAGATAAACCCACATCACCAAGTAACGGGTTAACGGGTCCACCAACACGATTCGGGTCATGATCACCAGATTCATCAGCAAAAACACGCCACTCAGATTTCTCATCAATTGACCTCGATTCCAGTACGAGTCCACACTCCGAACAAACTGTATCTCCCGCTGCGTGGTCGGAGACTACCTCTGTGTTCCTTTTGCAGTCTGAACAGTATGTATCGCCCATTTTTCCGACCCGGCCCGATAAATTTGGGGGAATTTTTGAGCTAGAGAGAGTGTAGAAAATCTGTGTTGATATCTATGGAGAAAATTTGACCCGAACCGACGAAATTGGGGAAATTGAGCTAGAGGGTGAAGGATTATCTGATGTTTATAGGGAGTTTTGGAGAAAATCTCTGTTAAATTGCTAATATCTATGAACAAAATTGGACCCGACCCGGTAAAATTGGGGAAATTGAGTTGGAGTTTTTGTTGGACAAGCTAAAGAGAGAAGGATTATGAGATATTTTAATGGAGTTTTGGCTCTCTCTCTGGTGTTGGAGGGGAAGTAAAGTGAAGTGGAGAAGTTAAATTTGGTCAATTGGGGTATTTATAAACCGAAAAGGTGAGATGGGTCGGGTCGAAATGGTCGGGAGTAGGGACCACTTATTGCTCATGCATAAAAAACGTGGAAAAATTAAACCAGGTGAGAGAGGGGAAATGGTAAAAAAAAAAATGAAAATGATTTTCTTTCTAATTTCAGTAAGGGGGTCATTTGGCTGTGGTCAGTGGCGGAGCCAAAATTTTAACGAAGAGTGTTCAAACTCTTGAGGGGTTAAATACGAAATTTAAAAAAAAAAAAAAAAAAGAAAGAAAGAAAGATTAATGTGTGAAATTTTTTTTTAATTCAGACTTATATTTAGCTAGCTAGGTTGTCGAAACAGTTGTATAATAGTACTAACAATTATATAAATTAAAACTAACACATAAAATAGAAAAAAATCCTTCTAATGAATATATAATTTATATGTATTAGTCAATCCTACTCGAGGAGATATTATATTTATTTATTTTTATATTTAGCACTACGATATCGCCTAAAATCATTATTGATGTTGTTACGCATTTTAATTGTAAGACTAAATTTTTGTGATATTTAAGAAAAATATTTCTCTATTGAAATTTTAAATTGTATTATAATTAGGTATTCCAATTTTAAAAATAATTACAAGACATAATATAATAACTCAAACAAAACAAATGCAAAACATGCTATAATTCTCACCATGATATTTACAAATAATAAAAAAAAATCGTGTTTGGCGCTTAGTTTTATGATGTCAATAAACTAATATTCCTCCATCTAAGATTATATGACATTCTTCTCTTTTTGAGAATCAAGTTAATTAATCTTTGAACCTAAAATGGATTAGATCAACTTAATATTTTAAAACTAAATTTAGATATTTAAAAACTATACAAAAAATAGTATAAGTTGTAATTCTTCTCGTGTTAATATAATAAAAATAATATATTTTAAAATAGTAGTGAAAATTTACAAAGTTGAAATTTTGAATCACGAAAATATCACATAAGCAATTAATTTCTCATAAATATTAAATGATTACAGAAGTAATAGCAAGAAAATAGCAAGATATGCGCCAAAGAGGATTGGCTTTTGAAGAAGTGTAAAAAACATTAGCACGCAAAGGAATCGAACACGCGCTCCTTCAATTGTATGAACAACCTTTGGCCTCTATGCTACCCACTCAGTTGTACAAAGGTTGTTCAAATAGTGAATAAGTATCTTCAAAGTCAATATTTAATTTTTGTATACGATGTAATTTTTCGACGAAGGGTATTCAGCTGACCACCCTTCCAAGGTTGTAGCTCCGCCCATGGCTGTGGGGATGTAGTGCGGTTGGTTAGTCAAAAATGTTCACATTTAAATTGGAAGATAAAGATAGCGTAAATAAGGATGCACAGTTGGATTTGGGGCAATACTTGAAGAGATATACGATTAGGAGTGAAATTAATTATAGGACTGAGCTATCCTTATGCTCTAAAATCTAGAATATTTAATATAATATGAATCGTTGATAATTTCAACTCCAGTAGTTTAGACAATTACTATGCATATAAAGTTGTGGTATTGGCCTTCTTGGCTCAGAGGCAACATGAGAGACTCAGAGGTGTAACCAGAATTTCAACTCGGAGGGTTCAATATTTGAATAAAACCTAGTCGAAGGGGGTTCAACACCTATTATAGATACATAAAAATAATTTTAATCATGTATAAATAATATATTTATCCGTCGAAGGATCCGAAACCCCCTATCAAAGGGCTGACTCCGCCCCTGATAGGAGTGGCATCAGTGGCGGATAAGATGATGAAATCAAACTGAGATGGTTCAGGTAAGTGAAAAGGCAAAATAACTTTTTGGACCCCTGTACTATGTCGGTTTTGTAAGTTGGATACTTTTACTTACATGTTTATCATCTAGACCCTGAACCCACTAAAAAGCAAAATTTTAAACACTTTTTTGGTGAGTGTAACACACTCTCCCCCACGTCAGCTGCCATGTCAGCCGCCGCGTCTGCCACGTCATTTTTTAAAAAAAAATATTACATTAAATTTCAAGTCATTTTTAAAATACTACATAACAAATTAAATATTAAAAATAATTTAATTAAATAAGAAAAATTTATAAATTGTAGAAAAATTGAATAATCATGTTTTTATTTTTGCTCACAAATTAAACATCAAATCTATTCCAAATAATTAAAATTCCTCTCCAACTAATTTAAATTTTTAACTATAAATTCATATATACAAATATAATAAAATTATTTTTAAATTTGAATATTTTTAACAAATTCACAAAATGTTTAATTTTTTTCAAGCGAAACTCACTAATTTTTTTCAATATTCACTATCACTCACTTTCAATTTAAATTTAAATTTAAATTTTAAACCCCCAAAAAATAAAAAGATTTAAAATTTAAATTTTAATTAAAAAAAATAAAAAGAATTGAATTGAGAGAAAAAATTAAAATAAAAAATAAAAAGTGAACGTGTGGGGAGGCTGGAAGAGTGTTGGGGTGGATGTGGGGGTTGGAAGGGGTTGGGGGGTGGGGATAGGGATGGGGTGGGGTAGAGAGGCTGAGGGTGGGGTGGGATAGGGCTGGGTAGGGGGTGGGGATGGGCTGGAGTGAGGAAGGGCTGGACAGGTGTTGGAGTGGGGTAGGGGGTGGGGATGGGGGGTAGGTGTGGTGTGGGGGTGGGGAGGGAAAAAATATTTTTATTTTTTAAAATTTTTTAAAAATATTTTTTAATTATGTTTAAATTTTAAAAAATATTTTTAAATTAAAAAAGCTTGAGGGAAAAAAAGGACCCTTTTTATTTTTTTAATTTTTTTTTTTTAAATTTAATTATTTTTAAAAATAAAATTTTTAATAATATTTTTAAATTTAAAAAGATGGAGGGAACAATAGGACCCTTTTTTATTTGTTTAAAAAAATTAATATTTTTTTATTTTTTTTAATTATTTTAATATAAAATTGGTCAAAAATTGACCCCACTCGCACCCCTGGTGAGTGGCTACATTCTCTTTGTCCTAGTCACCATTACCTTGCCACATAGGCAAGGTCAACATACAAAAGATGCAAAATGTTGTTTTTTTATAGGTTCAAGGGTTCAGATGACAATCATGTAAGTAGAAGTGTCCAACTTACAAAACTAACATAGTATAGGGGTCTAGAAGGTCATTTTGCCAAGTGAAAAAGAGGTGCAAGGAGGCACCAATAAGGTTGTATGAGAGTTTGGTAGTAGCAGGAGTTACGAGAGACAGAAATAAGTTGAATAACTTGGAGGTGATAGAAATTGGTTGAAGAATAAATTGGAGGTGATAGAAATTGGTTGAAGAATAAATTGGAGGTGATTAGACAAGACTCTCATAACTTCAACTAAGGACATGACCTTAGATATACAATAATACAAGTATATATATGGAGATTGAGGATTATGATAAAAGGTTAGTAAATAGTGGAGGATGCGAGTAGTCACTTATTCCTCAACGTGTATTACTATATGTTGTTGCGTTTATTTTATATTTTACAGTTTTAATGTCTTTCCTTTACAATCGTGCGATGGATAGAATTCTTTAAGATGAGGATCTAACGGAATAAGATTTGCATACATCATATCATAATTTCCAAAACCTCACTTGTGAAAGAGCATCCTTAATGATATTTTTTTTGATAACCACATAGATCTTACCACATGTTTAAGATTACAATTCGCTAATCATTCTTTTCTTTTCAAATATTTCCAAGTTAAATTACGCCACGTAAATTAAAACGGAAAGAGTAACTCAGTTGTATTTTGTCTCTTAATATACCTTCCAATTATAATACTAGTTTACATGAATAATCTTTTCTAAAGTGTTAAATTCAACAGTTGCAAGTTCAAAGCTACTTCAACTTGTTATTACTTCTTTGCATATAAAGTGGGGCAAAATTCATAAATAACAGAAATAACATACTTCTCCTCTTAATTATGAATTTTATAGCAACAATTTCAAAATTACATAATATACCAAGTTGTATTTTGTATTTTTATAAACTGTTGCTACAAAAATACAAATACGTATGCTACTAAATGTAATTTGATAAAAAATTTGTTATTTTTTGTAATTTAATACTTAAATATGTTACTTTATGTATTTTTCCTAAAAAGAAATTGGAGTTCAAAGAGATAGGGCCTGTTAAGCTCCTAGCCATATAAAAGTTGGGTATAGACAAGAGCTTACATTAGTTGGGCTGTATTGGCCCAAACCTTAGATATATGGGAAAAGTACATGGGGTGACCATTTTTTAAAAAAATTGACACAATTTGAAAGGTGGACAAATGTAACCTGTCAGCTAAATTTAATTCCTTTTTTTGGCCATTTGATCCAATTGGGCTCATGCAGTCTCTATACTCAATTGATACACTTTTATATTATATTGATACACTTTTTAAAAAAGAGAAAGGAAATTTTATGCAAGCACATGCAGTCCCTATACCCAATTGGTACTCTTTTATACCACATTAATACACTTTTATACTACATTAATA
>NC_061120.1:217801944-217820982 GCF_002878395.1 Capsicum annuum | reverse complement strand
AGTAATTCGTTATTCGTGAATTTGTTAACTTCACCTAATTGTTTGTGAAAATTTGTGCAAGCATATACAAAATTTACTAAACCCTGTACATTTACTGTCCAAACATTCCTTAAATTTTTTTTTATTAAAAATCAAGAGATAACAAAAAAAAAAAAGTCAAAGTGTCACTATAGTGTTAACTCATATGAAAAGAGATAGAATAATTATGGGTGGACTTGTATTTCATGTTTTTATTTTCGTGATCGCATCTGAAAAAATAAATGGGTGAACAGAGTGGACTTTTTTCAAAAAAAAAATTAACAACATTAAAAGAAAAAAAATAGTGAAAATCGAATTAAAAAATAGGAAGAAAGAGAACGTAACATGTAAAATAATTGACATTAAAAGTTAAACAATAAATAAAGAAAAGATAAAAAAAAAAAAAAAGGGGTAATAGCATCAGAAAAGTCTAAATAGCTATATATTGAAATTGTCAAATCAATGGCTATATTAGTGGAAATATTTGGGCGAGCTGATATTTGTGTCCTTTCCCCAAGATAAATCTCCTATCCAGTTAGCCCCAAAAAAACCCACCCTCGGTACGGGCTAGCGTGATTTATTTGGACACTACTATTTACTTCTTCCGTTCCAAATTATCAGTCCTAAATTAAGGTGACACATTAATTAAGAAAAATAATAAATAACATAGCTAGTTTACTATAGTACCCCTATTAAATGATGCTTACATTTTAATTTAAATAAAAAATAATTAATGCAAAGGGTAAACATAGAAAAAAATTGTCTCTTCTTGATTAATGAAAAAAGATAAGTAAAATGACACATCAAATTAGGAAATTTAGAACGGATAATTTGGGACGGAGAGAGTAATATGTATCTAGTTTTGGTAAACATAAGAAAAATATGTGATAATTGTGCACTTGCCTCTACCAAACCTTGAGGGTTATAGTTCAACCGTATCAAGTAAATTTTCTCACATAATGATATCGGGAAAAAGATTAGTGGTGAGGGGTGAGCACAAAGGTCCTAGTTCCGAACTCATCGATTGTTGGTGGACTCTACGAATTTCATGTTCTGAAAATAATTTTTTTGACACTCTTTTTTAAACATCAAATAACCAATCTAGAACAAGCACGAACGTTGAAAATCTAACTGTTTATCAAAATAAATAATTATAGGATTCAACTTCTTATATCCCTCTCAAGATCTTTCAGTGTAATAAAGAACATTTAAAACGTTAAACTTTAGTCCAATAGGATTAAATTTCTTCAAAGTTAAGAAACAAAAATTTGATCCAATTGTCAAACTTTGGATTGCGCCAAACTTTACTCTTGATTGCGACTTGAGCCAAATTTTAATCTTGATTGCGACTTGTGACAAACTTTAGTCTTGATTGCGACTTGCGCGAACTTTGTTCTTAATAGAGCTAAACTTAACTTATAATTTTTGATTTATCATTCGATATTCAGTATTTGTATTAGATTTTGATTAAATTCAAATTTATATCAATAAATTTTATGTTGAGAGTAAAATATTCTTTAAGTAAGACACTTTCATAACCAATAAAGCTCGAATCTAAAAGTAATATTGTAGTTTTTTTAAAAAATACTTATTACTTTATTACAAATCTATCCAACACAAAAACTTTTCTGAGTCATCATTCATCGTAGTATCTTGATTAAGTGTATCTTAAAGTGAAATTACACAACTAATTGAACAAGAAAAGTAGATTTAATCATGCAATACATACCCCTCTCCCTCTCCTCTCTATTTCTTTTCCTTTTCTCTATGGTCTTTTATGACTCCAATTGTTTCTTTTTGTTTTTAAATGGAAAAGTCCTCCGTCTGTGTCGTCGTTTTCTCTTTGGTCCGTCTTAAAAAGAATGTCAACTTTTTTATTTGATAAGTATTTAATGGTATCATTCTCATTTTATCCTTAGTAGGTCCCACTTATTTTATAAACAATTAAAAAGTAAACATTAAGAGGGACAATTTTGTAAACTTCACAAAGTTATCACTTATTTCTTAAACTCCGTGTTCGGTTAAATAGCGACATATATAAAATGAGAAGGAGGTAGTAACTTTTGAACAAAAAAAAAAAAGGAAAAGAGTTAACCCAAAGTGACAAACCGTGACCTCCCCAAGAAATTTGTCGTTGAAAATTTAGGACAAAAGGTCATTAATAATTTTTAGGGCCAGACCTACGGTCATCGACGCAGATTAAATAAAATTATATAAGAAATATATAAAATTTAATACAAGACTTAGAAAAGCATTCAGTATGCCAAGAAAATAGATGAATGTATAGAATTTTAAACTTTTGAGAATCAAATATATGTGTTCGAACCTTCTACTGACATTCAATCTACAAATCCTAAATCCGCGTCTGATGACCTCAATCCATGTGTCTAAGCTCAGAATTTTAATATACTTAATTGAAGCCGTAATATAAGGGTATATGCTTTCAAAATTATCTTTTTCCAGCGTCATTTCAGCTTTGTCTTTTTTCTCCTCAAAATTCTACAAACTATAAAGCTAATCCCTTTGCTTTCCTATTTCTACAAAGCCTTTGAAAAATCTTTTTCAAAAATTGGTTTTAACTTTTTTATGTTTGATTAGTTAATTTTTTATGAACATATTTTTCCTACGAAAATAAATTTCTTAAATATGAGAAAAGAATATCTTTAAAATGAAAGTAAGAAAAATTAGTTTCACAAGTGCAACTACATTGATTCCGTTGGTATCCTTTCCACCTAAGTCGTTCGGACTTTTCAAAAATATTGTTGCATTCGTGTTGGATCATTTAAAAATATATTATTTTCAGAGGACCTGGCATGCATTCGAAGATATTTTTGAAGAGTCCGAGTAGCTTAGCTTTCCACCCTCCAACATATCTTATTTTCAACCTGTCCTTGTAGTCTCCATCTCCACCACCCCACACCCTAAACCCCATACTCATGACCCCTCACGATACCTGTCTAGACCATATATAAATATTTTTAGAATACTATTTCGTATGTCAATAATCACGAAAAAAAATTAATAGATCCACTTATTTTTCTAAAAAATACTTTTATTTGTAGTGAATACACCTGACGTGTCTATCTATTTTCTTGAATATGTTGTTATAGTTGTTCTTTTATTCAAACTTTACAAAAAGGGATCTTTTTCTTCTTCTTCTTCTTATTTTTTCATTTGATATACAAAATATATACTTTAGACAGATACTGTAAATAAAAATTAAACAGACATTATAGAGTGGGTGAAAATGCAAACATGCTTTAGCAAAAGAGAGCAAAAGCAATTGATTATTCATGAACTATTGTCGCATGGTTATATACAATGCACGTTATGGCCATATCTATTTTATGGGGTGGAGGTTTATTAAAATTGGACCTTTTCTCAGTTAAAAAAACAATATAATATAGAGTAAAGCATTTAGTATTCTTAAACTATTATCAAATTTACGATGATATACTTCAATTTTACGAGATATTATTATCTTCAAACTAAATTTTATTAGCGTATCTTGTCATTTTTTTTTAGCTAATGTAGTACTTTGTCAACTTTTTAAGCCGACGTTGCACCTTTGATGTAGGCTCCATTTTACGTGATAAAGATGTCACATCAGCACAAAAGAATAACAAAAATTGTACTAAAATTGAATTTAGGAGGGTAATAGAATCCCAATGAAGTTAGAGTGTGTCGTAGCAATTCTGTTGTTACACGTATTATCAAGATTAAATGCTTATAATTAGATTTAAATAAAATTACTATGATTTGTAATAAAAACTCTGAAAATGTCGTTGGCTTATATTTTATAAGTTCAACACGACCAATAAAGGAAGGATGTGATTGGATAAATAAGTTTCATCTATTCTTCATCAGAGATCATACATAAATTCTCAAATATAAAAATAATCGTATATGACTCAAAGCCAAATTAGTTGAAAATCAACAATAAATAAATATATATATATATGTAATGTGCCCCATATGGAATGTGCAGTAGTACCATGCTAACTTGGCCCATAACTTTTGTCTGTCCCAATCAATAGTGCATTGCTTTTTTTCTCAAAGCATATTATATTCATAACTGTATTATATTCCCATGATATCTAACAAAGCATATTAATCTTTATTTGATTAAAATATATAATAGATATTTTAACTTCATTTAAAATTATGGATTATAAAGTGAGCAATTAAAAACTAATAAAGATGAAAGCATGGGTAACCAGTTGAGCTACTGAGATCCCCATATGTATTTTTGATCTTTTTCATATTGGGAGTAAGTTATATGTAAACTATTATTATTTAATATTAAGTAACAATACATGCGTAACATAATAGGTGCTTTATCGTTTCATGAAATAACGAATAATTATGATAAGTTCATGAATATTCATGAACAAGGAAATAAAAATTAAATACTTCAATTTATTGAAGGTTAAATGAAAAAAATTGAAATTTAGTCTCGAGGGACCAAGATGTTAGTAGTATTTTCTATTACATGAGAACAGATAAATTTATTAATATAGTTTACTAAAATTTTGTTGATATAATAAAAAGTCAGATTAAATTGTCTCTGTACAAGAAGACGCCAATCTTGGTTGGCTTTTTCAATATTTAAGAATTTCGGATTTAATTTTTAAAAACTTCTTTTAATTCATTAATTAAAGTATCAAAATCATGTTAAGCACATGACTACACCTAAACCGGAGGATAAAAAACGTCAAAATCATTTAAGTAGATTATTCATCAACTTAGTTTTTCACATTACAAACGTTTAAATAAATTCACTATTATTAACGAATAAATTAGAAAGTCATACTCATAAAAAGTCTTAATATATAAATATATAAGTTCTTTACTCTTGTCCATCCTCGTCATGAATATCACAAGTTATATCTTTCATAAATCAAAAATAAAAAAAAAATCAAGCTTTTAATTCTGTTTTAGCTTGAAAGATTGATTTAGAAAATATTTTCCAAGAGGCACATAAGAAAATTTCTTTGCGATGAAACTTATAATTAGTCATAATAATTTGCTAATTAATTATTTGAAAGTCGTCACATTAGCTTTTATAATTATACTTTTGAAGAAGTCAATATTACTCGTGATCTTATTCTATTTCTCCCCTTTAATTTATAAGTTAAACAAATTAGGCACATATGGATAACGTGATTAAACTTGATTTTAATTTTAAAAAATGTGTATTAACAATAATACACGAAACATGCAACTTCATGGGATGTTAAAAGGAAATAATAAAAAGAAAAAGAGTAAATTAAAGAGAATTAGATAAGTGTACTTTTCAAATTACTGCTTTGGTTACTTTCAAATCCTACTATAAACCATGTTATATACTAGTATTATTTTTATTATAATTAAAGACGTCTAAACTAAGTACTTATTTAACAAAGTACGAACTCCTAATTAGTGAATTTGAAAATTTGCAAATTATACTTTGAATTCACCATTATATGCAAAGACTGCAATATATGAATTATATTTGAGTAACTCACTGACTATATATTTTGAATTCACAACTTTTGTTTTTGTACTTTTAATTTTTTATATTTTGGTTGAGTTGAGAGTCTATTCGAAACAATTTTTGCAAGATAAGAATAAGAAAGGTATATAACATCCCAACCCCACTTATATACATTATTCACTATGTTTTGTGTTGTTATTAAAAATATTACACTAATTATGCAAAGACTACAATTCTTCTTCTTCTTATTATTATTTTGGTTGGTGTTTGGTACTCGTATTCAGGGGCGATCAGCCCTTTGGTAGGAGGTTCATCCGAGTCTTCTTTGACGGAAAAATATATTATTTATATGTGAGTAAAACTAATTTTTATGTATCTATAGTAGGTATTGAGCCCCCTTATGCTAGATTTTTTTAAAATATTGAACTCTCTTAGTTGAAAATTTGGTTTCGCTTTTTCAGTCATATTAAAACTCAATTAAACTTAAATTGCATGTTAGGGGCATTTCGGATGTATCGCTTCTAATAAGATTTTCTTCATTTCATGGCTTGAATTCAAGATTTTTCTTTTTTCTAAAAGAAAAAAAAGATTGGGGGTAAGGGAAGGAAAATGAGAAGAAAATTATCATGTGGGGAATCGAACTCTCACCAATTAGATAAAAGTTAAGATCAGGGGCGGATCTATGATATTTTTTTTGGGTATTCCGATACACGTTAAATTCAAGGCAGATTAGGTATAATTATATAAAAAAAATATAAAAATTGATATAAGACTTGAAAAACACCCAAGAAATCAAGAAGATAGCTAAATGCTTTAATTTTCAAGCAAAATCTTAAATCTTCAGACATCAATATACGTTTTCGAACTTTTCGAACATCCACGACTTCTAAATCCTGAATCCACCACTGATTAAGGTTGTCAATTCCCTACTTAACTCTGAGACTTTACCCAATCATTTCACCATAATCCATGTCGATACTTCAAAGTACAGTATTATTTTTATATCGCCCAACAAAATATAATTACTTTTGAATAAAATAATGGTAGAATATCTTAGTTAAAACACAAAATT
Source organism: Capsicum annuum (assembly GCF_002878395.1). NCBI lineage: Eukaryota > Viridiplantae > Streptophyta > Magnoliopsida > Solanales > Solanaceae > Capsicum > Capsicum annuum. Next base: position 217,814,416 of record NC_061120.1, on the reverse strand, counting down.
GTAGCCTCCAAGTCACCCATCACAACACACCTTCCTTCCAAGTTCCAAGTTGTAACAATGTTAATAACCAGTCTAAGCCAGCCAAACAAGCTAAAATCCCTTTACCATTTGTACACGCCTTTGACCAAAAATAAGAATTATTCAAAATATAACACCATCCCCTTATTACTATTTTCTTACTTCCCTATAATTAAACACATCCCTCCATTTCAACATTACTATTTCCAATTAATAATACATCACCTTCTCTTTCAACCTTCAAGAATCCCATAAAAAAAATCTTTCCTCAGGCAAAAGAAAGAATACATCAAAAAAAATATATTATATTCTTTGATCTCCGATGTTTAATATCTATACTAAAGTATGATTATTTTGAATTAGCGCAAAAAACTTTTAGTATAAAAGTAAAACGCTTGAATTAGCACAAAAAACTTTTAGTATAAAAGTAAAACCCTTTCACTCCACAACAAAAAAAAAATCAAAATATAGCAATACCCTTATTTTTCTTTCTTCTTCTTACCAAAAAAAAAAAACAAAAAAAAAACTCCTCCCTCCCATTCAAGATTCCAATTTCCAATTAGTACAACACCTTTTCTTTCAACCTTCAAGAACCCCATAAAAAACCTTTCCTCAAGCAAAAATATATATATATAGTACTAGTATATATATATATATAGTACTAATTAACAATAGATATATACGTCAAAATTTGATTAATTTAAATTCACATTAAAAAATTCCACTACAATTTAAATCCACATTAAAAAGTTCCACTACAAACACAAATCGCTCCCTATTAAACCAAAAAAAAAAAAAAAAAAAAACTCCTATAACAACACACTTTTGATATTTATTCTCCCTCCTATTCAAGATTCCATTTTCCAATTTGTACAACACCTTCTCTTTCAACCTTGAACCTCAGAAAAACCTTCCCCTAAGCAAACTCAAACTCCAAAAAGAAAATTCAAACACCCTTTTGATATTTATTCTCATTTGTCTCATATTACATACAAAAAAAAAAAATACTATAACTTTGGTTGCTCCTTTACTCTGTAACACTCAAAAAAGTTGATATATTTCTTCTTGTTTAAGCTGTTTATGTTCAAGAAAATGGTGCAGTACCATAGATACCATCAATGGAAAAAAGGGGATGTTTGTTTAGATGTTTGTGAAAACAACAAAAGAATAGCAAGACCAAAACTTTTGTTTCTTATTCTTTTGTCTTTTATATCTTTTAGCTTTATTTTAGCTCCTCTTTTCTTCACATCTGCTCCCCCTACTCTTTCTGTTTTATGTAAGTTTCCTTTCTTTTCATCTCTTTATATATACTGTTTTTTGTTTAATATTTTTTTTCTGATTTTTTTTGTTGTTCTGGCAGATTCATTTGGTTTTGAAGATGAAGGGGTTGTTTCTACATCATCAGATGTATTTGCTTCTGTTTGTTCCTCTGTATCTAATGGTTAGTACTTTGTTGCTTCCTCTTTTTTGTTTTAATAACCATGGTGTCTCCGCCAACTTTTGCGCACTGGGGCAGAGGGTTAGTAGACAGGAGTTTGTCCGTAATAATAGATGAAAGTGCTTTTGTTTGTATTTATATTTCTGTGGTTGCTTGTTCGTGGTGCTTCCGTGATGTCTTTGGTTTACAATAGATAATTTATAGTATTATCTTGTGGATGTCTTATTTTCTTTAGTGGACAGGCGTTCGTCAAGAATGTTTTTGTTTGTATCTATGCCTGTAGTTGCTTGTTCGTGGTGCTTCCGTGGTGTTTTGGTTTACAATAGATAGTTTATAGTATTATCTTGTGATGTCTTATTTTCTTTAGTGGAAAGGAGTTCGTCCGTAATAATAGGTAAAAGTGCTTTTGTTTGTATCTATGTCTGTAGTTGCTTGTTCGTGGTGCTTCCGTGATGTCTGTATTACCTTGTGGGTGTCTTGTTTTCTTTATTATCTAGCGATGTGTATTCCATTTTTGTTGTGTGCTTTTATGTTTTTTGTTTGTTTGATTATATTGTTATTTGTTCTGAGCCGTGGGTCTATCGAAGACAATCTCTCTACTTTATCCGAGGTAGTGGTATGGACTGCATACACTTGTTGTTGTTGTTGCTGGAATCTTGGACTTTCAACCCAACCCATTGACTGCTACGCCACACCCTTGGGTGCATGGTTGTTGTTGTATATTTTTTTTTTTTTGTTTTTTTTGGTTTCACATCCGGTGTTCGGTGTCCGCATTGGAGCCCCGACTAATCTGGATCGCGCGTTGCAGGGCCCATTAAGGTGTCAACGCTCCCAACAAAGTTTTCTCCATATCCAGAGTCGAACCCTCAGCACCATCCCTTTGTTATAGAAGATTTGTTATAGAAGAAAGGGTGTTTTATCTCAAGATTCCATATTTCTCTTTATTTATTTATTTATTTCTTGAGTATATTGAAATACTAGTGATTTTGTTTTTTTTGTTTTTGATAAACTAGTTTTTGGATTTTATCATATTAGCACTATTGGTGGTTATAGCCTATAGCCCTTTGATTGCTTCTCAAGTGGAGAGCAAGTTCCTTTCAATTTGAAGATCTGATTTTGACTTATATTGAGTTTTAGAAAGTAAAGAGAGGTTTGAATCTTGTGGTCTTAAACTAAACATATGTTAAGAATGTTAATCTTGTGGTCGTAAACATGTCATGTGCTAAGTTGAAATTAAACAGTTACAGAAAAGGAAAGGGTCGTTCTTGTTTTGAAATGGACCAATAAGGAAAGTATGCAAACAAATTGAAACGGAGGGAGTATTGCTTAGTATGATGATGATAGAAAATGAGCTTAAATGAAGAACTGAGGATTACGACCGATTCCAACTTTTTTCGGATTGAGGCGTAGTAATCGATGTTTTTGTTGTTGTGTCTTGTGTGTGTCTGTTGTAATCTGATCTTGTTTTGAAATGCAACAGGATCAATATGCTGTGATAGAAGTAGCATTCGTTCGGATATCTGTGTAATGAAAGGCGATGTAAGAACAATTTCGGCTTCCTCCACAATCACCCTCTACAGAAGCAATGGTTACGGCAGCCAAGTTTTCGGGTCCTCTGGAGAAAATGATGAGACATTCCAACTAGAAAAGATTAAGCCGTATACACGGAAATGGGAAAAAAGTGTAATGGACACCATCGATGAATTAGACCTTGTTTCAAAGGGAGAGAATTCTGCTACTCGTCATAACTGTGATGTCCAACATGATGTACCGGCTGTGTTCTTCTCTACTGGAGGTTACACGGGTAATCTTTACCACGAATTCAACGATGGGATTATGCCTCTTTACATTACTTCTCAGCATTTGAACAAGAAAGTTGTGTTTGTGATCCTTGAGTATCACGATTGGTGGATTTCAAAGTACGAGAACATACTTACTCACCTCACTGAATATCCTATTATCGACTTTAGAGGTGATAACAGGACTCATTGCTTCCCTGAAGCCGTAGTTGGTTTAAAGATCCACGATGAGCTAACTATCGATGCTTCATTGATGGGAAGAAACAAGACCGTTAGGGATTTTCGAGACATGTTAGACCGAGCTTATTTGCCTCGAATTAGAGGGTTGATCCAAGAAGAGGAACACGAGTCACAGTTGCGTACGAACATATCTGCTGTGTCGCCATCAGCTAAGATGAAAATTGCGACAACTGAAGAAAAGCGGGAATTCAAGAAACCTAAAGTGGTCATCATAGCAAGAAATGATTCAAGAGCTATACTCAACGAAGATTCACTAGTTAAAATGGCACGAGATATCGGCTTCCAAGTGGAATTTTTGAGGCCTCAGCGAACGACTGAGCTTGCAAAGATCTATCGAGCGCTCAATTCCAGCGATGTTATGATTGGAGTTCACGGTGCTGCTATGACTCATTTCCTCTTCATGCGGCCTGATTCCGCTTTCATTCAAATCGTTCCACTAGGAACAGATTGGGCAGCAGACACTTACTACGGACAACCAGCAAGGAAGTTAGGTCTTAGGTACATTGGCTACAAAATCCTTCCACAAGAGAGCTCTTTGTACAACGAGTACGAGAAAAGTGATCCTGTTCTTACAGACCCCGACAGTGTTAACAACAGAGGATGGGAGTTCACGAAAAAGATCTACCTTGATCGTCAAAATGTGAGGTTGAACCTTCGGAGATTCCACAAAAGATTGCTACGTGCCTACTATTATTCGATTGCAAAGAAGAATGGTCATGTTCATCATCAAATTCAGTAATTCCGCGCAATCTTTTTGGTTACTGGACGCATGAAATCTTATTAGTTATAGCTCTTAGAGTTGTACATTAATACTCTCAACAAAAAAGGTATTTTCTTTTTTGTAAAGATCAGCTGTGTTTGTAAATCAAGTAGGCAAAAGGTATATACTACATTCACTACAAAGGAAAAAAAAAAACACTCTTGCTTCTGATGTCTTTAGTTGTGATTCTTTTGCAATTTATACGTCAAAAACTTATGATGAGCTGTATACCTTGCTGAACTGAATTGCGCAAGGTAATCTTGATTAGCATGGTGATATCTCTAGGAGTGCGGTGAAAAAGCCTGCGGGTATGATTGAGGTTGATAGTGTCACAGCTTTGGTCGCCCAAGCGTCAGCACTTCTAAATCAGATGATGACACAGTTCAGCAAGTCTCGTTTTGGTGCGAAATTTATGGGATCAGTGGTCACTCTGCAAGCTTGTGTGGAGCAAATCTGAAGTTTGTATATTTTGTGGGCAGATTATGTGTCCGGTGTCCCGTGCCCGCATTGGAGTTCCGACTAATCCGGATGGCGTGTTGCAAGGCCCACTAAGATGGCAGCGCTCCCAACAGAGTTTTCTCCATACCCAGGATCGAACCCTCGACCTCTGGTTAAGGGTGGAGCAGCCCCATCCACTGCACCACAACCCATGTTGGTTGAAATATAGGCGTACTTGGTAATACTACCCTATTATATTTTGCAGATTCTTAAAGCTAACTTTTACAATATAAACTCTTGCATTAGTCTGTTTTGTGCAAGCAAATTATTGATCATAAAAGAAGATAATTTCATTGCGTTTTAAAACTTTTCTATTCTTTGATTCTTTCCACTTTCCATAGTTACCACTTACCAAGCATGTTAACAACCTAAAATAATAGGCTTTCTGATCAGAAAAAGAAAGAAGTACTCAACGACTTAAATTAAAATACCTGCAAATGTATACCATATATATAATTGGGAAATTATATCTAAACTTATACGCTCAGTGTGCATGTATTCATGCAGTGGTCTAATTGGGCAAATATATGTCATTGAAATACGGTAATAAATAGTCGAGGGAGGTTATAGGATCCCCGCAAAGTTGAAGCGTGTTATAGCAAATTTCGCCAAAGTCTAGATATGTTTTGAACCTTTTTTCCTATATAATTCATGTAAAATCGATGTATACATTTTATACTCCTAAAAATGAAAAGCTGGCAATAATGACTGATACCAAATCTACATGATATACTATAATCTAAACATTCTTTTTATAGAGAAAAGAAAGAATCCATAAATGGAAAAACCAAAAGTGCAAGATGGCAAAGCCATATTAAGTAACTTTTGCCATATTTAGAAAATCCAATATTATCTTTCCAAATAAGGTAGTATTAATTATTTAACCATATATACTACATAAGATATGAATCAATTCACATTGGCAATTATAAATTCATTGGATTTGTACAAAAAAATTAATCTCACAAAACTTTATATTCCTTTTCTTTCTCCTTTATATAATTTTTTTTCTTAGGGTTTTTTGAGTTTGTAAGAAAAAATGGGAAGAGGGAAAATAGAGATGAAAAAAATTGAAAATATTAGTAGTAGACGAGTAACATTTTCAAAAAGGAGATCAGGACTTTTCAAGAAAGCAGAAGAATTATCAATTTTATGTGATGCTGAAATTGGTGTTATTGTTTTCTCCGATACTGATAAGCTTTATAAATTTGCTAGCTCCAACTCCAGGTAAGTTTTTTCGGGTTTGAATTCTGGGTATGAAAAATAATTTTGGTAGGCTTTGATCGTTTAATCGACTTCATGTTGTATGGATTAAGATTAGTCGAATTCCAGAATTGATATATGATATCTGGTGAAAAGTCAGAAATAAAAAAGAAAAAAGATGTGTGCTGGACTTTTTTTATTTAGATAAGGAGTCGCTTGGTAGAACGTAATAGAGAAGAAATAATATATGTATTAGCTTTGATGTTAATTGGGGTCGATCTTTACACAAATAGCCGTTGAGATTGGATTTATTGCTTATTTTTTAGGCCGATATATATTGATTATATACCCGGCTATTTTTAGTTTAATTAGTGGTTGGATGGCTATATTTAGTTTTTTGGGGTTTGAATTCTGAGTATCAAAAAACTTTCGGTAGGCTTTGATCGTTTAATGGACTTTATGTTGTATGAATTTAGATTAGTCGAGCTCCAAAGTTAATATATGACACCCGGTGAGAAGTCAGAAATAAAAACGAAAAAACATGTGTGCTCGACTTTTTTTTTATTTAGATAAGGAGTCGCTTGCTAGAACGCATTAGAGAAAAATAATGCATGTATTAGCCTTGATATTAATTGGGATCGATCTTTATACAAATAGCCGTTCGGATTGGATTTTCTACTTATTTTTTTTAGGCCGGTATACATAGATTATATACTCGGCTATTTTTAGTTTAGTTAGTGGTTGGATGGTTATTTAGGTATTTTCGAGATTGAATTCTGAGTATCAAAAAGAATTTCGGTAGTCTTTGATCATTTAATGGACTTTATGTTGTATGGATTTAGATTAGTCGAACTCCAGAGTTGATATATGATACCTGGTAAGAAGTCAGAAATAAGAAAAGAAAAAACATTTGTGCTGGATTTTTTTTATTTAGATAAGGAGTAGCTTGGTAGAATGTATTAGAGAAAAATAATATATGTATTAGTCCTGATGTTAATTAGGATCGATCTTTATACAAATAGCCGCTCGGATTGGATTTACTGCTTATTTTTTTAGGCCGGTATACACAGATTATATATCCGGCTATTTTTAGTTTAATTAGTGGTTGGATGGCTATTAGGTTTTCTCGGGTTTGAATTCTGAGTATAAAAAACAAATTCAGTAGGCTTTAATCGTTTAATGGACTTTATGTTGTATGGATTAAGATTAGTCGAACTCCAAAGTTGATATATGATATTTGGTGAGATGTCAGAAATAAAAAAGAAAAAAACATTTGTGCTCGACTTTTTTAGTTTAGATAAGGAGTTGCTTGCTAAAACGTATTAGAGAAAAATAATATAGTTTGTATTAGTCTTGATATTAATTGGGGTCGATCTTTGTACAAATAGCCGTTCAGATTAGATTTACTGCTTATTTTTTTTAGGTCGATATACATAGATTATATATTCGATTATTTTTAGTTTAATCAGTGGTTGGATGGCTATTTAGGTTTAGTTTTTTTTTTTTTTTTTTATGTACCTTGTTTGGTAGTGTTATATATCTTATTTAGTATTATACAAATGAATACATTAGAAATACATATATATTATTAATACATGGATAAGCGTTGTTAAAGACAGATCAACTCTTGAATACACCAAACCGAATAATGAAAAGAAATAATTTCAACATTACTAATACATCGTATTCAGTATACACTCTACTAAACGACCCCAAAATGTCCAAAATGTATAATGTGTTAAATATACACTATTTATTCAGAGAGTATACATTTATTATACATTAATTATATACTACATACTGACTATATAATTTGTAAAACTAATAAATACTGGGATTATTGTGGATAAATAGACCAGTTATCCAGATTATAACTACCAAAGTAATTTTTTCTATGATTTTAATTAATGTAAATTATAATTCCTTTTATGTTATAAATATGTTTGTGCAGCATGGAAAAAATTATGGATAGATATACAGGTTGTCCAGCTTCTTCTGATCATACATCAGTCCAAAATGTAGCACAGGTATTTTAATTAAGTTAATTAATCAAACATTTAAGTAATTAAATAAGTTCATTAATCAAATGTTTAAGCAATTAGAGTCATTTGTTAGCTTAATTAATTTTCCATTTCATTATTTACAGTCTCTTGAAGTGAATGCTTTGAAAGATGAAGTTGCAAGGTTAAGACAAGTTACTGGGTAAGCTCTTTGGTGTTCGATACTGGTATTGGATTCAGAATAATTTAAAGATGCGCTTCATAAGGCACGTTTAACGAGGAAGTATTCCCTAGCTATTTTGTGTTTCATATTCAGGACTCAAACCCGAAACCTTTGATTAAAGTAGTTTCATAAAAGAGTTTTAAAATTTACACAAGCATATCATTTATCATAAGGTGATTACAAGTAAAATTTTATGCTAATTAATATTACTAATTGATTATTTGACATAATTGACCACTCACATGCTATCACATACTCTCTTAGTTCTCGTTTACTTGTCGATCACTTTTAATATATCGAAAGATTTTTTTTTTTATATTTTATCCTTAACGGTAATTACTTATTCTTCAAATTAATTATTTATCAAGACCTAAGACTAAACATCAATTAATACTGATATTGCGATAAAATTCTCATGTCACTTATTATTTCTTTGGGGATGTGCAAAGTCCAAACTGACCAAATAAAAGCGAACAGAAAGAGTACAGGGTCGGATCTATGATCATTTTTTAATGCTTCGGCACTCATTAAATTCGAGCCGGACTAGATATAATTATATAAAAAATATATAAAAATTGGTATAAGACTCAAAGAAGCACCTAGTAAACGAAGAAAACACTTGGGTGGTTTAATTTCCAAACAGAACCTTAAAGCTTTGTGACATCAATATACGTGTTCGAATTTCCCGAGCACCCACGACCCCTAAATCTTAAATCCTGAGTCCGCCACTGAGAAAGTATTAACCTATCCTAAAAGTATTACTATGTTTTTTCATGTTGAAGGAGGATGATGGGAAAGGAACTAGATGGCTTGGGCTACAAAGAGTTGCAGCAGTTAGAACATCAACTAACTGAAGGCATTTTATCTATTAAGAATAAGAAGGTAATTTTATTTGGTTTGTATCTTGATATTTTGTTGTAATATATATATATATTTTTTGGGGGGTATTTTTTACTTCGAATGTCTTTCTTTTTTGAGCTGTGAGTCTACCATAATATAAAATAAGTAAACCTGGAAGCTTCGAAACGGACTTTAAAGAAATGTCATATAGGGAAAGTCCAGTTTCAACTTTTAAATCAGACTTCTATTGCTCTCATCTTAGAATTCTCGTTAGAGCAGAAGTAAGTCTAGCTTTGAGACATTTACTGCAACCGAAACCTTCGTGCCTTGTTGTTGCAATTCCATGCTGGCAAGTTAGTTTCATGTCGACTTGCAGAACAATCACATCAATATACACGAAAATCAAAATTGGAACTGGAACTTAATAACGAATCTAGACTAACCCAGATAAAGTCGTGGACAACATAAATTTGGGACATACCGAGGTTGATTCATTTCATCGATGGAAATGAGTCAAGTTACCTCACGTGACACACTATATACATCTATTTGAAGCAGTCGCCCTACATAGTGTCAAATGCAAAATATTTATTCAGGAGTACTGTCAAGATATGAAAAAGTAAAATCACGTGAAAATTAAGGAGAGTCAACATATAACATCTATACATGAAACTAAAATTTAACCTGGATAAGTAATGTAGTTTTACGGCGAACGTCCCTTAGCATAATGTGGCTTTGCCACTGTCTCTACCCTACAAAGATAGACATAACATTTGCGCACATCTTATACTTTCTATACTCCACTTGTGAAACTTCATTCGATATATATTATTGTTGTAGTAACAAGAAGGTAATTAATTCAGCTGCATCATTATTAGTCAATATTAATTAGTATGTTTAATTATTGTTACACATATTATCTTTTGAAATTAAAGTAGATGGAAGAATATTTAATCTTTCCAATATGTTTTACTACTATTTTTCAGGAACAAGTACTATTGGAGCTACTTCAAAAATCAAATATGCAGGTATATATTCTTTCATTTAAATGATTTCAATTTACAATTTTTTGTATATATCCAAGACAAAATATTTAAAGACAAATATTAGGTTAAATTATGTTGGTCGTATGGAGACAAATATACGAGGTAATTTTTTTTTTTTATATGTCTGAGTCTTGGCAGATAGAGTTATTCCGATATTTGTATTAGTATTAGGTGAAATTCGTGCAAGCTGACTTTGAGATCATGGTTAAATTAAATTGATAACGCGAATATTATACATAGTAGTATAAATTTTTAGATAATTGAAAAGTTAAATAACTTAAACATACACATTTTTTTGTTTTAATTTTTTAAATTTTTAGATAATTGATCATGGCTTGATATTTTTTTCATTTTATTTTTATTTTAGATTGAGGAACTTGGAAAGAAAAGTTCTGGTGGAAGTTCAACAGTGATTTGTGATTACAAATCAGTCAGAGAAGAAATTTCAGATACTTCTTTGAGCTTAGGGTAATGTAAATTTTAACTTTTTTTTTAGTTTATTTCTGCAAAAAAAAATTCAAATATATATAACATCGTATATAATTTTCACCTTATAAATATATTTTAATATGTTAACCTAGCAGAACAATTACTTATTATTATATTTTAGATGACCGATTATTTTTTATGTTATTATTTTGACGATTACTTTTGTGAACGATTGCTTATTGTTATCTTTTTGGTGACGGATTATTTTTCAGATTATTAATATTTTTTTTCTTTTATGCAGACTATCAGTTGCTACAAGTCAGCAGAAAAAAATACCAAAGATTGAATGCACTTCTAATGATTCTGGGAAATTAATGATTTTAGATTAATATTTTCTTGATCACAAACTTAGACATTTTTCATAATATAATTGTTGTGTTTAAGTATTTAGGCATATTCAGTATTATTAGAAAGTTGTAAGACCATCACATTAGTGATGTATGTATTTTTATGGGGTTTTAATTTAGAAGTTTGTTATTAGCTTTGAGGTTCTAACTAATTAAAATTTGTGTTATATAATGTTTTTTTATTACAATTAGCATTTTTCATAATGTTAATTGTTTTGTTTAAGTTTATAGACAATTTGTCCACCCTATAGTTTTAGGTTATTATGCAAATTTAAAGGAAAAACGAACATAAAAAATACCCCTCCGTCCCCTAATTTATGTGCACTTTTCGAATATCGAAAGTCAAATAATTTTTGTATTTGTCATTAATTTTTCCATATGTTCTATAAATATTTTAAATAGTATCAATTATTGTGATTTACAATATTTTATAATATAATTTTCAAATATGTGAATTTCTTTTCAAAAAAAATAAATATTCAACAATGCACATGGTTAGAATTGAGAATTTTGATTCTCAAAAATCTCAACTGTACCATGTAAATTGAAATATAGAAATGCAAATGTCTCAAACTTAAAGAAATTGATAGAAGTTTCAAAACTTACCAAATGTACGCAATTTATATTAGTACCTCAAATAAAAGATAGAGTCTGTTTCCGATAGACACCCGATTCAACACAAATAACAGTATAACAACAAAAAACTTAAAAATAAACAACAAATGGACTAACACATCACAAAATAATAAAAGAAACAAGACACCGATAGAGTAATGCTATAAACTATTTATTGAGATTACAAGTATCATCAGAACATTACGAACCAAAAACTACAGACACAAATACAAAAACAACACTCTGCCCTACTATTACAGACGCACTCCTACACGCTAACAATGATACATCAAATGTCGTCCCACAAAATAGCGTATGGAGAAGATATAGTTTGCGCACATGTTACTCCTACTCTAATTTATGTTGTTTGCCCTAATAAGAAAAAATAACATAAATACACACCTTAACTTACCATATTTACACAAATTTTCACCCCTATAAAGTAATCACAAAAATCTCAACTAGTCATTTATCTTTGTTGGATGTATCGGGAAGCTAATTATGTATTTTGACAGAATTAAAATCGAAAAAAACATATCTGAAACTAAAAAAACATATCTCCATTAAATATATCCAAAACTAATTATGTATCTTGACAGACCCCAAAATTGAGATTTTCAATAATTATATAAAATATCAAAATTTTCTATAATTAAATTCCAAACTGTCGGGCTTTAGAGTTAAAAGAATTTTTGTAGTATGTATGCAATTGTGAAAGGTGTCAAAAATATATTTGACCCGAAACCCGACCCATGACCCGACCCGACCCGACCCGACCCGAATTTCCCAAAAATAAAGCCTAATCATCTGTATACCTTATCCCCTCTCAGTTTTCTACCAAAAAACCCTTCAAAAATCTTGAATTTTTACACATAAATATGGAATTATGTTCAACTTTCAAACCCAACTCATTAGATTTCTCATTTTCATCATCATTTTCACAACTTTCTCTAAAA
>NC_061120.1:217799659-217801844 GCF_002878395.1 Capsicum annuum | reverse complement strand
CTCCTGACTGCGCCGACAATTCCTACAACTAACACATTCTTCCATGAAGCGTGGAAGATTCAATTGGAATTGGCTCGTGCTGCAGCAAGTGAAGACCCATTCACCAGCGGCCTTACAAAGATGATGCAAGAGAAGTTTGATAATTATTGGAAGAGCTGTTGCTTAATGTTAGCTATTGCCGTAGTAATGGATCCACGCTTCAAGATGAAACTTGTTGAGTTCAGCTTTTCAAAAATATATGGGGACGAAGCAGCCACCTATGTGAAGATTGTTGAGGATGGAATCCATGAGCTCTTTCATGAATATGTGGCTCTTCCTCTGCCTCTAACCCCAACTTATATTGACGAAGTAAATGGCGGTCCTATGAGGCAGGAGGATGGCCAAGGCCTCGATGCCTCTTGTAACGGGCTTGGACTTACTGATTTTGACGTCTACATTATGGAGACTTCAAGCCAACAGTCCAGATCAGAACTTGATCAATATCTGGAAGAGTCCTTGCTGCCTCGTGTTCACGAGTTTGATGTGGTGGGCTGGTGGAAGCTTAACAGAATGAAGTACCCAACTTTGTCAAAAATGGCTCGTGATATCTTGTCAGTTCCTGTTTCAACCGTTACAGCTGATTCTGTATTTAGCACAGTTAGCAAAGAGATGGATCCTTACAGGTGTTCCTTGCGACCTGAGACCGTGGAGGCCCTCATCTGTGGCAAGGACTGGCTTCAGAATGCAGCTACAGACACTTCACCTGCACCAATAAAAATGGAAGTCCCGATTTAGGTTTCTGGTTATGTTAGATACCTGTCTAGAATAGCTTTATAGCTCATTATTTCTGCTTTCTTTAGGCTATGAAAATTTTCTTCTTCGTGTCCTTGGAAAATCGACTTTTCCTGTATCATAGTAATTCGGTTTTACTTGGCTTATTTGAGAGCTTAATCCTCATTTTCAATCTTGTTTCGCATCATGTCTGAATGCATGAGGTTAGCTTAACCTGGTGCATGATATGGATGTGTTGCTATAGAGTTGTGCTGCTCAAATGACTTGTGTTATTTATTTGCTGCTGTTTTTTGTACTTCCGTTACTTTTTTCTCTTGACTGCTTAGGTTTCGGAGGTAGATCAAAAACCTCAGCAAAGGTCACCGCGTTCAAGGCATGGAAGATCAATATCACTTCACTACAGGATTTGACCTCGATTGGCGTGAGCCGTGCATACGAGGAGGCCCGCACGTACGGTTTCAGTTGCTATGACATCAACTAATGCTCTCTTTTGTATGATAAATAAATGGAGTATAGGGACCAATAATACCTAATGTCGGACTAACTTGCCATTGTACATTTAGAACTAAGAATATCATCTATGGAAAGATAATCAAATACAATAATGTAACGCATTATTTATTACATATAACTAACTGAAGTAAAATCTTTGCATATTCGATAGATAATTTTTCAGCCAAAAAAAAATAAAAAAAAATTGATGCTCAATTACTTTTAATTCAACTATTGCGTCAACCTAGTAATATTAGTCTTACATTTAAAACTCAACTACTTATTATTACACATAATTCATTCTTATTCTATATTCCATCATCTCCTATTGATAAACACATAACACACATTCCTTACCTGCAAAATAAAGAGCTTATTTCTAATAAAACCTCGGCTCAAGTAAAAATATTACAAAGCAATTTGTAAAAAGAAATAATGGGAGTGAAGAATCCAAGACAAAGCACACCATAATGAATAGTTACTACCACAAAAATAATACGATACTTAAAGAGATAGAAACAACAATAAATAGTGATAGAATAAAATAACAAAAAAATTTCATAATAATACTACAATGCAAAATATTATGTATTAGTAATGCTTGTATTACTTATACTTGTATTAGTTATGCATGTATTATTTCTTATACATTGTTTGGTTTGATGTATAAGAAATAATACATCTTACATAATTTCTATAAAAGAAATGTTTGTTTACAAAAATACCCTTCTTTGATTTTATACATATTTTTGCAATAAAATTTCTTTGTCATCTCAAATATAATTAGTATTGTTGAACTAGTATATAGAGGTTTCGGATTAATTGCAAGACCTTCGTTTTTGCGCATGAAATATTATGCCAACGGATTAACATAGTCGAAATAAAAACAAAATATAAGATGAAAATTAAGAAATAGTTTCAA
>NC_061120.1:217798063-217799559 GCF_002878395.1 Capsicum annuum | reverse complement strand
AAAAAATAAAAATTGTGCTTCAATATGTACTTATACGTTGCGTTATAGCAATTTCCATTCAGCTCTGATGAATGTATCGTGTTGATTAAATAAATCAACGATGAAGGTTGTTGTATGAAAAAAATTTGTGCTTCAATATATATTTATATATTATGTTGTAGCAAATTTCATTTAATTATGTTGAATGTATCGTGTTAATTAAATAAACCAGGATGAAGATTGTTGTGTGGACCAGTTAATGAGAAAAAAAAAGTGCTTCAATATGTACTTATAAGTTGTGTTATAGAAATTTCCATTTAATTCCCATGATTGTAATGCTTTTTTTTTTGTCTTTCTTTTCATCGTCACTTCTTTCTCAATCATGCATAAATAAAATATAACTTGCTCAATCTGATGAAACTATCGATCGGTGAAGAAATGAATCTTGAACGTAACTTAAATATAGTTTGTTATATCTTCTATGGATCCTTAAAATATTGTAGATCTGGTAATGTTAATTAGCAAGTTCGAATTTCCCAAAAGTTATGTATCACATTATTAGAACTAGTATAAGTACCCGCACGATGCGCGGGATATTTATTTTATGAATATCATTAAAAAAATAGTAACTTATTCATTTGAAGTAATAAACTATTTAAAAATTTTAATTACGTCACTTTTTGGTTTTAAAATAAAAAGGTGGCCATTTGGGACATTTATTAATTATTAAAAATAAAATGAAGAAAAGTTGGATCTAGCAATGACTCAAGCCCAAATAATCTAGAAAGACAAATCTTAGAAGTCAAAAGTTATCTGTCATTGATATTTTTATTTGAACTATCATCATTTATCTACTCAATTAGGTGTGTTTAAATACATCAATATTGATAATTCAGGTAAGATAACCATATATGATGATAATTCAGATTGGAAAAAAATCCGCTATAACTAGAATGTGAAACTTCTGAAAAAAGTTGCAATTCGATTTTGGTTTGATCATTATCTAAAACAAACAAACAAAAATAATTTGATTTTCATTATGTCACACAACCATTCACGTCAAGAAAATACAAATAAAAAAAGCTAATGCACACCTTGATCACTTTATGATCATCATATTTTAATTTAAAACACCTTTCACACCCTCCTTTTTTTTTTAGGTAAAAAGTATTGATTTGAAGTTTATTAGATTTTATAACTATAATAATGATTGAATTTATAGATATTTAATGGGTTTTTTAATATATATATATAGAGAGAGAGAGAGTTTGAATAAAAGTTATTGAGTTTATGTAAATTCATAATCAACCCTCTATATCTCCCTCTGAATGTACATCAACTAAATTTGAGCATAAGATATGTACCTTATATACTCAGATTTTTCATGTATACACACAACGAACGTTGATAAATATTTATTCATTTATCATGTGTTTATAGCTATCATTCTTCTTTTTTAAAACATTATTGATATATATATATATATATATATATATATATATATATATATATATATA
>NC_061120.1:217781987-217797963 GCF_002878395.1 Capsicum annuum | reverse complement strand
ATATATATATATATATATATATATATATATATATATATTTATTCTATATATATGATTTTAGTTTACTTTGCAAAACCAAAAAGAAAAAAAAATTAACTTCGTTCTAGTTGAATTTGCTTTTGAAAGCATGCTGAAAAATGAATAGCAAATACTTCTAGAGGCTTGAAATATAGATACAATTTTTTTTTTGGTTTAATTTTGCATTTTATTAATAATAATAATAATCACATAACGGACCAACCCATCTTACAAGAAAACAACACCTACCATTATTTCCATACCCGGCCCAACCCACAATCAAAATTAACATTTAGAAAGAGTAGGGTTTCCAAAAAGGAAAAAAACATTAGTTTCCTAAACCACATTTAAGCTCCTCCGCCGTTGACATTACTGTTTCAATTCCTTCTGTTGCTAAGCCTTTGAAAATCCTTCCTCGCTGATCGATCTTGCAAATCCTTTCTGTTTCTTTTAGCTTACAGAGGTAATGAATGAATTCAATATTTGAGCGTATTATAAAGCAAATAAGATTGTTAAAATTAGAAATATACATAAATTACACATACCTTTTCGTCTTGCAAAAGCGTTTCTATTGATAACAGTTTATCAGAATTTTCATGTTCTGAAATATTCCACAATCGTACTACGCAAACTTTTAAGTTCCATTGCATTTTTGTATTTGATATCTCATGAATGAAGTTAATTTTGGTAGACATTTTTTTACTCAGTAAAAAACTTTGTATTTTTTGTTACTGAAACTATCGGTTTATCTATATTTATAATGATGCTTTAGTTTTTGAATTGCATAGTTTAGATAAAGATGAATAACATATTTAAATTATTATCTGTTTGAATTGTCACTATCTTAGTTGAGATAATCCATAAAGATTATTTAGATAATCACTAAAAATTTAAATTGCAGAAAGATATGACACGTTTATTCTTTAAATTTACACTTGGTTAAAATTCAACTTGTTAAATTGTTATAATATCTTTTTAGTTGAGTTTTATTTGGGTTAAAAAACTTCAATTAGAGTTACTGGCTCACTGGATCACGTTTCTTTTTTTTGGAGTTGCTATATTTACGTATTTTATTTAAAGTTAATATATTGCTGAAAGTTGTGCTTACTGACCCTTGCGTTTCTTTTTTCAGGTTCTAAATTTGAAATACAATTTGAATTTAATGTTGTAGTTTATTTTTGAATAGCAGAGATAATGATAAGTTGTTATTTAGTGTTTATCATTAAAAAAAAAATTAGTTGAGGATACGTTTTTGGATGAAAAATATCAGTAGAAGTTATTGAAAGTTACTGCTTACTTTATATTTATTAGAGTTAATATATTGCTGAAATTTGTTGCTTACTGACCCTTGTGTGTTTTTTTTTTTAGGTTCTACATTTAAAATACAATTTAGATTTAATGTTATAATTTATTTTTGAATTGGAGAGATAATTATAAGTTGTTATTTAGTGTTAATCATTAAAAAAAAATTTAGTTGAGGATTATATTATTTTATTAACCCACGTTTTTGGTTGAAAAATATTAATGACTAATATTTAGATTTAGAGTTTATCTGTAAAATTCAATATTCTTCAATTAAAAATTTGTTATTACAACAATATGTCTTTAAATTTTCCACGTGATTATATTAATAACTTGACACGTGGCATGTTGTCTTAAATTTGTTTTGCTTTTATATATATATATATATAGATGATATATTCAACAAATCCAACTATTCTTTTATATAATGCATATTGAATTAATTTTGAAAAAAAAATCAATAGCAAAGGCTGAAAATTAGGATCGTAGTACTCCTAAGATTTTAAAATTAGCGTTTAACTTTTAATTAAATTCATTAATTTCTAATTAGCGACTTCAAGTTATGAAATTATAATTAATCAACATGTTAACTAAATAATTATGATATATTGGATCAAATTTCTGTAGGATAATTATTTATTTATCTCAAAATAATTTATTATGTATTTATAAAATAAAATAAAAAGAGAGAGAGAAATTGCATGCATGCTTTGGGTTTGACATTTGGTCATATACTTGGCACAAACATATCTATGGTGGTTTATTTGCATGACACTATTTGGACAAGTGTCCATACACTTGTCAATTTTTTTGAGCATTTTAGTTTCTATAAATAGACAACAACCTTTGTCATTATGTTACACCAATCTTTTCACTTTAGTTTTAACTTTCTTGTCCATTTTCTTAGTTCTTTCCTTCCATCCTATTTTATTATATGTTTTATTAAAAGGGTTCTTTTAATTATATCACCATCTATATTAACTTGTTGGTATTTGCATTAATAATCTTGTTGATTCTTGTATCCTCTAATTAATTAATTAATTAGGAAAGAGCTTGTTTAATCCTGGGAAAACATTTCACTCTACCGAAATAGTTTCTTAGGACAATGCCTAGCACGATTCAAGTATATAATTTATAAATTACTTAAAATAATATCGTTATTATTATTATTATTATTATTATTATTATTATTGTCATTATTATTATTATTGTGTTAACAGTTTAAATATTATTGTTATTATTATACAACAATTCCCCAACAATCTAAGAAATTATGGCAGATAATTCTACTCCTGATACTTCTACTACCAACGCAACTCCTGATATTACTGTTCTGGTTGTTCTACCATATGCAAAACCGTTTTCTGATGTTTCAAATATTGAAATATTTGTTAATGAAAACTTTAAAAGATGGCAAGAACGAATATTTTCACTACTTGATGTTCATGGTGTTGCATATGCTTTGTCACAAACTCAACCTAAGGCAAACGTTAACAGTAAAATTTTGGAGTCATGGCAATACGCTAATAAGGTGTGTCGCCATACTATTTTACAGACAATTTCTAATGAACTATTTGAAGTGTATTGCAGTTGCAAAGAAGCAAAAATCATCTGGGAAGCTTTAATTAAGAAATTCACGGCTGAAGATGTTACTAAACAAAAGTTTGTAGTTGGAAAATTTTATAATTGGCAAACGAGTGATGTGAAAGAAATGAAAATTCAAATAAATGAATATAAAAATTTGTTAGAAGATTTGAAGGCAGAAAACATCGCTTTACCAGAAAAATTTACTGCTGGAGTGTTGATTGAAAAATTATCCGAATCATGAAATGACTATTAAAATAACCTGAAACATAAGCAGACAAATTTTACTATTGAGGAAATTATAACTCATATTCTAATTGAAGACACCAACAGAAAGGAGTCGTTCAAAGCTAAGCAGGCTGTGCTCAAAGAAAATTTAGTACAAGATCAACATAGCAACAGAAGGTGTGGTAATAAGTCTCAAGGTTACAAGTCTAATAATCCCAATCTTAAGAAAAGAAAATGCACTTGTTTTACTTGTGGAAAACTAGGTCATTACGTTGCTCAATGTAGGCACAGAATGAGAAATATCAAAGAAATGAGAAATTCTCCCAAAGCTAATTTAGCTGAAGGAGATGAAATATTTGCAGTTGTTATCTGTCAAGTAAATATGGTAGAATATATAAAAAAAATTGGCGGTAGACTCTGGGACTACTCGACACATTTATGCTAATCGAGAAGCATTTGCCTCCTATACATCAACAGGGGATGACAGTGAAGTGGTCTACCTTGGAGACTCAAGGACTGCCAAAGTCTCAGGCAAGGGTAAAGTGCTCCTAAAACTCACTTCGGAAAAAACTTTAGCCCTCATGGATGTGCTAAATGTTCCTACAATACGAGCAAACCTGATTTCTGTGAGTTTGCTGGATAAAACTGGAATGAAAGTGTCTGTAGAATCAAATAAGATTATTTTGACAAAAAATAATGTATTTGTGGGAAAAGGCTATTGTAACCATGGACTTTATGTACTTAAGATTATCAGTAATAAAGTATCAACTTCTGCTTATATGATTGAGTCTATTTCTTTATGGCATGCTAGATTAGGACATGTTAATATTAAATATATAAAGAATATGCAATCACTTGATTTAATATCTAGTTTAGATTCAAGTAATTTCGATAACTGTGAAATATGTGCTAAAGCTAAAATAACAAAAAAATCATGTTTTTCAGTTAATAGAGAAATTGAACTGTTATCTTTAATTCATACTAATTTGGGTGATTTAAAACAAACTATGACTAGAGATGGTAAAAAATATTATGTGACTTTTATTGATGATTTTTCTAGATTTGCTAAGTTGTATTTCCTTAGAAATAAAGATGATGCATTTGATGCTTTTGTGTCTTATAAATCAGAAGTTGAAAATCAGCTTAGTAGAAAAATCAAGAGAATTAGATCTGATAGAGGTGGAGAATATGTGTCATTAAATACTTTTTGTGAAAAAAAAAGGTATTATTCATGAAGTAACTTCGCCTTATTCTCATGAATCTAATGGTGTAGCTGAAAGGAAAAATAGGACAATGAAAGAAATGATAAATTTTATATTAATTAGCTCTAATGCACCTGGCAATTTATGGGGTGAAACTATTTTATCTGCATGTCATTTACAAAAGCTATTTTATCTGCATGTCATTTACCACAGACATATACCCACCATCTCTATCGGTCTCAAAGGTCAAGAGCGACTGATTCAGTGAATTAAACCACCACAGGTGACCTTAGATTAAGGACAAAACTTAAGAAAACCGGGGCAAATCGAAGCGAAAGTACACTTAAGGAGATGCAAATAGGCTGGAATATTCGAACACCGAGACAACAAGTCGAATCGTGATACTCAAAAATGTGAGAATAACATGCTGGGGATGAATGAAATCTAATGTTACAGTAGTTTCGAGAGCAAGCACAACCATAAATCATGAAAATTAAGCCTTTTCAACTCAAAATTCTGAACAAATCCAAAGAAAACTTACACATTTCGACTTTGGTCCGACAAAATTCAAGCAAGACAATAATCTAACACCTCACAACGGGAGTCCTTAACTCAGGATAATACAACGAACGAGGAAAGGTAGCAATTTGATGATATACGAGGATTTAACCAGTCAACATATTAACATGAAAAATTGTGTTCAAAGAAACCAAACGTGGAATGACCTATGATTCAATAAACAACATAACGATCAATACAATTTAATCCTACAGCCGACGAGGCCTTCTACAGCTACTCCCAGCACAGAATAACATCAAAAAAGTTATTTATAACTACAGAAGGTCGAGATGAAGCAGAAAAGAAAAGGATATTACCTGTTAGGGAGCAGCAAAAAGGGACTCGAACTTTGATGGAATCTTAATTACCACCGGAGGAATTTTCCGTGACTTCTAAAACTCTCTTCTTAAACGACAGAATTTATACTACAAAAGCTATTTTTTCTTTTTTCGAAAGTTTTTCAAACCTCTCGGATTTGTTTTTTCCCTCCCCTGCTTGATACTGTTTCTATAGTTTTGTTTCTCCTTGTGAAAAAAAAAGTTTTCCAGTCTAATTTTTCTCAATCCCCTCCTTACAGAGAACCAATGGTTTCTTATATAGAAAGCCGAATTAGGGGTATTTTGGGAAGCTCAACAAACAATGGAATCCCCTCAAGACAAGGAATTCCCTCCCCAAAACCTACCAAATCCGTTGCTAATTTCAAAAGCTAACCAATAGAAAATGGAGGAAGGAGAATAATCTTCCAAAGCCAATGAAAATTCCCCATCTATGTACGAATTCATACCATAGAACCCGAGATTTGAATGTTGGGGTGAGCCAAATCACCCATTTCTAGAAGCTTTCTCGAATTTTCGTAGCAAACACACGCCATCTAGGCGGGTCGAAGTCAGGTCGACGTTGGGAACCTGGTTTTCGCCAAATTTTGGGTTGAGAATGGGTTGGTTTCGCTGGATCGGGTTGTTGGAGACGGGTCGGGTCGGGTCGCGAAGTTGATGGAGTTGTCGAGATGTTTGCTGAAGGTGGGTTCTGTTTGTTGTTGCGTAGAGCAGATTAAGGGAGAAAGGAATCTCATAGGCCGGATCGGTTTTAAAAGGTTTGGGCTGCTGGTGGGTGTAAATTGAAATTAGGCTGAAATTGAATTGTTTTGATTTGGGCTGGTATGGTTTTAAATGTTGGGCCGGTAATTAATTAGTCAATTGGGTATTTAAATTCTAACCACATTGAATATCGATTGGTCAATTGCATTACAATTGAGGCCAATTTGATTTCAATTGAGGTCATATTTAATTAGTTTGCTAAATTGAATCGCAATCCGACACGAATTAAGTAACAAATTAACCTCAAGTTTCTTTATTTGATAAAAATCAATTAAATATTCCTCCAAATAAAATATTTCGAGAACAAATCATATTTAAAAACAAGACTTTATCCATTTGGATTGGTTTTCAAGTTTAATTAGTAAAACTCTAATTTTGATAAAATGTTCATTTAAATAACAAAACGTATAATCATTAATTAAATGATAAAATTAACTCAAATAAATATTTTTAAATTTCGTCTATTTGAGTAAATTAATTGTTGTGATTTTATTTTAAAACTGAAGAAACTCGAAATTAAATTGGCTTGTGGAGGACAAAAATTAGGTGTGAACATCCCTTTTAAAAAGGATGATCTGGTGCCTCTTGTGTATATACATTGTAATTGTCAAGCCGCAATTGCTATTGCGAAAAATAAGTCTTATAATTGGAAGAGTAGACACATGAAATTGAGGCATGATGCTACTAAGCAATTACTGAGAGATGGAATAATTTTCATAAATTATGTGAAGTCAGAATTGAATTTGGCTGATTCACTGACTAAACCCGTGGAAAGAAAATTAATTCTTCAAACATCAAAAGAGATAGGGTTAAGGCCAATATGATTGTCAATAAAGATGGTAACCCAACCTATGTGATTGAAGATCCCATGAAATAGGTTCATATGGGTAATAACAAGTCGATATTGACTCTGCGCACTTATTGAGAGTGCTTGGACTGCTGCTAAAATGGAAGGATGAGTTATAAACTCTTAATGAATTTATAGTCCTTATGGATGGTGTATTTAAAGCAGTGTACACTTGATGAATTTACCTATATGAGAAGTGGAACGAGGCCGTTCCTATGAGACTTTTGACCTTAGTCTCTAGAGCTCTCATAAATACCAGGCACGCGCATGGCCTATTGGCGCAAAATCGTGTTGAACAATAAAATTACGGTCAAAATATGATTAATAAAATCTCTGACTTACAACCAGAATTATTCGGTTCATAGAAATATTATATTTCACCGATAATTCTGTAAGTCAAAATTGGTCTAAGTTTGGTTCATAGTTCAGAAGACACTAAACCTATTGTATTTTGTCCATGCAAATCCAAAAGTTAAAAAGGTTTTTTTTCTATAAATTATTTTGAAATAATGTGAGGATTGTAGGATAATTATTTATTTATCTCAAAATAATTTATTATGTATTTATAAAATAAAATAAAAAAAAAGAGAGAGAGAAATTGCATGCATGCTTTGGGTTTGACATTTGGCCATATACTTGGCACAAACATGTTTAAGGTGGCTTATTACCATGACACTATGTAGACAAGTGTCCATACACTTGTCAACTTTTTTTATCATTTTAGTTTCTATAAATAGGCCGCAACCGCACCATTCTTTTCTCTTTAGCTTTAACTTCCTTGCCCATTTTCTTAGTTCTTTCCTTCCATCCTATTTTATTATATGTTTTATTGAAATGGTTCTTTTAATTATATCACCATCTATATTAATTTGTTGGTATTTGTATTAATAATCCTCTAACTAATTAATTAATTAGAAAAGTGCTTGTTTAATCCTGGGAAAACATTTCACTCTACCGAAATAATTTCTTAGGACAGTGCCTAGCACGACTCAGGTATAATTTATAAATTACTTAAAATAATATCGTTATTATTATTATTATACCATTATTATTATTATTATTATTATTATTGTTATTATTATTGTGTTAACAGTTTAAATATTATTGTTATTATTATACAACAATTCCCCAACAATTTCATGAATGGGTTCAATCGGCCAATCGTTGATCTCTTTATCTACCTAACATAGATGTCCTTGAAATAAGAAATTGATAGACCGAAAAGCTCATAAAGAACAGAACCTTTCATATAAATCTTTTCTGTTACATTAGTTCAATCATAGTACTAATATATTTTCAATCAACAACGTGACGTTCATGACGGAGGGAGGTGGAGGACAAACTGATTTCGAGGCTGACAAGTTTATAAAGAAAGAAAATGATATTTTATGTGAATCTCACGTTAAAATGAGAAAGTAAAGAATCTTATAAGACACAACATAATGTACATGCGCACTTTTAGACTCATATATATATATATATATATATATATATATATATATATATATATAAATTTGAAGGATAGATATGTGAGATCTTGTAAGAGGACGAACAAGTAGTTTTTAAATTCGATAACTTCGGTGATAAAAAATACTGAGCAAGCCGGTATTTTATTATATTATTTTCTCTATTTTAATTTATATGTGCTAAGAATTCGTGCCCTACTGATTTTCTTATTTTTGCCTAACTTTTTCTTATCGATGGAACGTGTTGCCTGACTTGTTTCAAGGAAGCAGTAAATAGAAAGTAAAGAACACAATGATTTTTACGTGGAAAACATCCGGCTCAAAAAATCACGACCTGCACCTCTACAGGATTTAACCCCAACTTCACTAAAAAAACTCTGAGCCTCAACAACGACTGATTACAAAACTCTTGTAACCAACAAAAAGGAATTATAAACTCTAATTCCTATAACTCAACAACTAGGCAACAAATAGGAATTATAAGCTCTAATTTCTATAACTCAACAACTAGGAATTATAAACTCTAATTCCTATAGCTCAACAACTAGAATTATAAACTTTAATCCCTATAACTTAACAACTAGGAATTATAAACTCCAATTCCTAACTACACACCTCCCAAGGTATGTGTTCCCAAAATCTCTGAGTTTTCCCCAACTCGAAGACTAGCTCCTAATTCAGTTTATAACACATTGAAACTAATAGTACATGAATAGCTCAAACACAATGAACAACTCTAAAAAACAACGCTAAAACTCTTAGCTGGATTCTGTATTGAGGACCAGGTTCTTCAACGTGTTTCTTCAGTGATTGAGTAGCACTTCATGAAGTCAATCTGTCGATTGAGCTTTTCTGCTTTTTTAAGTGCGTAAATTATTCTGACTGTTGCATCTTCTATTTAAGCACAGTTCTCCAAAGATTCATTCTTTATTTCAAACTCCTCTTTTAATTAGAACTCTCATTGCATAGAGTTCTACTTCAAGTGAGACTCTTTCTTTAATTCCAACTCTTGTTTCCTTAGTGTTGTAGTAAAACTCCAACTCTTTTAAATCAGTACATATTTATTTATCAGAATCTTTCTTTATCAGAATCTTTCTCCTCCCACACATAGGACTCTTCAAGATATACTCAGAAGTGAAACTCCTTCTTCACGTACGACTCCTTTTTCAACTCAAATTACTTTCCTTTATCATTAAGTGTTTGAATCAAATTCAACTTGTTATATTCCCCACATGATCAGTAGCTTGAGTATATCAGAATTAGGCTTGCTTATTCGTTCTTGTCTTTAAGCAATCTTGTCTGCATCTATCAGTGAAACTGGAAATCTGCTTTCCTATGCGTGGACCAGCTCAAGTAACCTGTTTCATTCATGTGTCAGTTTGTCAATCATCAAAACTACATAGTACCCAACAATATGACATTGTATATTTTTTGAGATTCAAATAATATTTTGTATGTAGATAATTTACATGCCTAGAATACACCAATGCCTAAAAAATGATGCAGAAAGGTCAAGAAAGTTGTTGGGTGACTGTTTATGTGACAAATGCGATTGTGGTTGCCCTTGTGATGCATGTCCTGGATCACGTTGAATTCATCGATGAAGAATAACGTACGTTAGAGGCGAATTTAGGATTTTAAATTTGTGGGTTTCTAAATAAGGTAAAGGAATAAAGGGGAAAAGATTTTTAAAAAATGATGATGCGAAATGAAGGATTTCGCTGGCTCCTTAACAACCACTAGACCATCCACCAACGTTGGTTATGGGTTTCTATCAATATGTTATTATACGTTAACAGTGTTCTATAAATATAGCTGTTAGAGTTTGTGATTCGAATTGTATTGATCCGGTCCTGAAAAGATTGCGGTGCTACTCATGTTTGAGATTTTTTTGGGGGATCGGGCCTCTGCCAGTAGTTGTACGCACGTATTATATGAGTGCGATTTAGTGGGTTGTTTTGGGCGGTTTTGATATATACGTAATTGAGACTTTCGTCTCCTCCTTGTACTCTTCTCCATTATAGTAAATTTCCTCCTCCTCTGCCCGTGGTTTTTCCCATCAAGGATCTCCATGTAAATCTGTGCGTGTTCTTCTTGTTTTCTTTTATTTATGGTATTGCTTATTCGTGTCCGTTGAATAACAATAGTTATGGCCTTTCAAAAAAAAAATCCCAAAAATCCCCCAAGTCTACTGTAGATTCGCCCACGGCGTACATATATACGTATTGCATAGCTATTATGTCAAGGTATAATATGGTCAATTCTTTAGTTCTTCTATATGTATGTATATATATGTATGTAGTGCTATAGGTATTATTTGCATGTAATTCTTATGATGTCTTCTTTCTTTGCCATGACTATATATAAATAAAAGAGTAAATACATAATTACGCCACTGATTTTATCCGAAATTTTCAAAAAGAAATCTAAACTTTAACTTTGATCTATTACTCCATAAATCTTCTTTATTTCGTTGCAAATACACCATTTTGACCCTCTAGGCGTATACACGCGCCACAAGCGCGTGAAAGGGCAAAAATTAACTTTTTTGACCAATTAGAAGCAGCCCAGTGTAAATAATTTAATATATATTTATATTTTTTAGAAAATTAATATTTATTTATTTTTTAAAATTATTTCATAACCCTCCCCCCACTCACCCCACCCCCAGCCCCACTTATCCACCATTGTTTTCTTCCCCAACTTCTTTTTCATCACCATAACTCAACAACAACATCAATTACAACAACAACATAAATTAAAGCAACAACAACAACATCATCATCACCATAATTTTAAAAAGGAAATATGATGCACAATCTCCATTTTAATGGAGCTTTAAGCTCCATTTTAATGTAGGGAATTGGACGGGAATGGGGGAGGGAGGTGTTGGATGGGGTGGGGGTAGGGAGGTGGGGTGGGGTCATAAATAAAAATGGAGCTTAAAACTTCATTAAAATGGAGATTGGGGGTTGACCTGGATGCATTGGGGGAGGGGGGAGCTGTTAGACGCGGGATGAGGTGGGATGGGGGAAGGAGGGTGATAAATTAAATAAAAAGAAAAAAAATTATTTAAAAACTAAATAAAATATGAAATTAAAAATATTTGACACGTGGCAGCACCTGATTGGTGCGTGCATCCACTGTTTTTATTGTGACTAAGATTCAACAAAAAATAATGTATTTGCAACGAAATAAAGAAAAATCGTAGGATAATAGGTTAAAGTTAAAGTTTAGGTGTCTTTTTGCAAAACTCGGATAAGATCAGTGGTGTAATTATGTATTTACTCTAAATAAAACATATATAATTTGTTTCTAGCTCTCATAAAAATTCTCTCTCTATAAACATTTTGTTCCCTCTGTTGTGGATGATGGGATTTGCCCTGAATTTTACTTTGATTTTTTATTTTCTATCACTCTTTTGAATTATCACTACAATGGTTTGCAACTAATAGCTTCCGCATGACGTCCTCTCAGTTTTGAACCCAACAATGAAATATGGTCAACCTACTCAAGGTAAGTCGACTGAATTTGGTATGGATCTCACACCCACATCCAGACCATATCGTATATCCAAGGGCGGAGCTAGCCCTTTGGCAGGGGTTCATTCGAACCCCCTTCGACGGAAAAATATATCATTTATACATGATTAATTAAAAATTATTTTTATGTATCTATAGTAGGTATTGAACCTATTCGACTAGGTTTTATTCAAATATTGAACCTCCTTAATTAAAATTCTGGCTCCGGCTCTGCGTATATCAAAATGAATGTGGTAGGGATTTTGAAGAGGCCACGCAACATATAGGTTATAACAATACTAACAAGTAAAATTGCAAAAAAGTACTCTTTCGAACTTTTTTTTCTTTGGTTTCCCATCCGGTGTCTGCATTGGAGCCCCGATTAATTTGGATTGCACGTTGCAGGGCTCATTAAGATGACATCATTCCCAACAGAGTTTTCCTCATACTCAAGGTCGAACTCTCGACCTCTTGGTGCTTAAACTTATCATTTCACAATATAATCTGCCCATTTTGTCTTCTTCAATACCTGTTTAAATTAATTTGGAATAAGTAGTTTTATAGCAACATCTGGAAAATAAGACTAAAAGAGCACTGACAACTTTTCAGATTATATTCCACAAGGCTATAATGTCAAATAATTATGTTGTGTGCTTAATTAAAAAACTATGGAAATAGAGTACAAAATAAGGGATATATAGTAGAAAACAATACTCCTTTTAATCATTTTGACATGCTCAAGAAGTTGAAATTAATTCTGACAAGTTGCAACAATTAATTTAAAATAAGGCATGATAAACGTCATAAATTTAATTATTCTATGGTGGAACCTTATTTAAAACTTCAAACACAGATAAAACTTAACGTGAATATCACATGTTTACATCACGTTGATAATAGACAATATCAAAGATTATCTATCTGTTTTTACTTTTTAAATAATATACACGTTGAATTAATTCAATAATTTGGAATAAATATCATAAACAATGGCTTAAAATTAGAATCTTGTTCTAAGATATGATTTAAAATTAGCGTTGAATTTCGAATTTAAATAAGCATGTTGACATTATAAATAAGGGAAAATTGCATTTTAAGTCCCTGAATTATCATTATATTGCAATTTTAACCCTTGTGTTGTTCGATTGAACACTTTTAACCTTCAATTAAGCAATATAAGCTATTTTGGCCTATTAACTAACGAAACTCCTGAAATTAACCAGATTGTTAGTTATAGTAAGGGCATTCTAGGTATTAGCTCCATCACTAACCATTGAGAGTGATACAGTTTTACACTTGGGTTGTACCTAATGCGTTGTTTCTTGTACAATAGTTACAACTTCAAAGAACATTTACTACACTTGCTTTTTACACTTTTCAAGTATGTTCTCCTTGCGTAATTAGGTTATTCTCTGAACCTTATTTGTTACTGATACAAGATGAAAATACGAAAATGAAAACGATACGAAAACAAAGGAAATAATGGAAAACAAGACAGTAAAGTAAAGGATAGATAGATTGACACAAATTGATAAAGAGAGAACAATCGAAGGGTATATTAAACCTTAAGACCTTCCTATCGATTACTAATGAACACCAACCTCTTACGAGAACCTCACGGGAATGGAATCCGAGCAACTCATATTTCTCACAAATCCATAAGCTCCCAATAAGCTTTAAAATAAACACTCACAATTATAAATCATTCATCAACACCCTAAAAATGAAAAAAGGTCTTACCTATTTATAGGTCAAAGGCCTTTATTATAACTTGGGTCCAAAAATGATCTTAAATGCAACTTAGGTGCAAAAGTGGCCCAAGAGCCAAACACAATGCAAATTGGCGTCTATTCTCTCTCGAAACCCAAGCTATCATCCAAATACGGTGTTGCTCAACATTCCCTCAGAGCATATCATCAAATATAACTTCCATTGTACTTTAAGCTATTCTCCAATCACATACTTGCTTCCCTAGAATGATCAAGTCATGGATCCTTAGGTTGCATAGATCCCAAAAGAGTGGAGTCAATTTGACTTGTATCAGTTACTGAGCTGGATAACTCAAACCACTGTACTAAATAGAATCAGTGGTCACAGAGCATGTCCTCTACTTGACGTTCCCCTACTCGGAGAAGGCATTCCTGTTAGGTTGTGGAGCCTGATTAATATGTGACGTACTATTATATATTAATGTTCACGTCCAAATTTTAGGTTGTACCTTTTATTCTCATTTCTCCGTGTAACTGTACTCTGAGTCATTAATATAAATAGCCCGTCCGCCGTAGAGTTTATAGATTTAGTATGTGTGCATGCAAATCGATAATAATTCCTTCACCTAGGAGGCAATGAGGAGAGTTCCGGTCAAAATAGCAATACAATGGTGTTCCTAATTAAAGTTCCCTTACTACAATTAACAATCTGCTCAAAATAGCTTGCATTCCTTAATTGAAGGTTAAAAGTTTTTAGCCGAACAACACAAGGACCAAAACTGCAATATGACGATAATTCAAGGACTAAAATTGTCATTTCCTCTATAAATAATGTTGTTATAAAGTGCCCATTTGATAAGATTATAGCTTACAATACTCCCAAAGAATAAGCCATATCTAAAAACACAATAATTGTTATCATGTCATAAATTTAATTATTCATCTGTCTTTACATTTTAAATAATATGAGAAAATATCCTATTACTACCTGAATTATACCCAAAACGGTAGAGACACACCTCAACTTAAAGGGATCCTATTATCCCTGAACTAATTAAAAGTGTAATTTTGACACTCTTAGTGTCTACGTGGCACAACACACTAAAGTGTCCAGGGGTAATAGATTATTATCTCTAAATAATATACACGTTGAATTAATTCAATAATTTGGAATAAATATCATAAACAATGGCTTAAAATTAGGATCTTGTTCTAAGATAATTTTTAAAATTAGCGTTGAATTTCGAATTTAAATAAGCAAAACTGACATTATAAATAATGTTGCTATTAAGTGCCATTTGATAAGACTATAGCTTACAATAATACTCCCAAAGAATAAGTCATGTCAAAAAACACAATAATTTTCATCATGATTATTGCTTTGTGCATTTTTCATATTGAATCTACATCAAGTTCTGTACAACCATGGGAATGGGAATCTTCTTCTATCTCATCACAACTGATGAAAAATGATGCACAAAAATCAAGAAAGTTATCGAGTGATTGTTTATGTATGAACTGCGCATGTCAATGCCCCTGTGAGGCATGCTCTTGTTGATGTATGTACGTACCATTTATGAAAAAAATAAAGGGAAAAAACATCGTTTCCATTCCAAATTATACCTGAAAAGTCGAAGCCACACCTAAACTATACAAGTGACCTATTACACCCCTAAACTATAAAAAAGTGAAACTATTTACACCCTGTCAGGCTACCACCACTTGCATGTGGTGTAGAGTTTTACACGCGCTGCCACGTCAGCATCACGTCAGTAAAAAATATCATTTTTTTATAGTTAAAGTGTGTAATAGGTCACTTATATAGTTTAGGTGTGGATTCGACTTTTCTATTATAGTTTGGGGTGGAAACGATACCTTTTCCCTTAATGTTTTTAGCCATTTACTTTTGTTATTTAATAGGCTGGACGCGCCTAAAATAAGTGTAACACACACCCCTTAGAATGGGGGTCGCGGGGAGGTAATAGTATCACTTTTATATAGTTAAGGTGTGTAATAGGTCACTTATATAATTTAGGTATGGCTTAGACTTTTCTTGTATAGTATGGGGTGAAAATGATATCTTTTTCCAAAAATAAAAATTGTGCTTCAATATGTACTTATACGTTGCGTTATTGCAATTTCCATTCAGCTCTGATGAATGTATCGTGTTGATTAAATAAATCAGCGATGAAGGTTGATGTAAGTATCATATATGGAAAAAAAAAAATTGTGCTTCAATATGTACTTTTATATGTTGTGTTACTGCAATTTTTATTTAATTGTGATGAATGTATTGTGTTAAATAAATCAGCGATGAAAGCTGATGTATGTAACACTAATACAACAACAACAAAAAACCCATTATATTTCCACATAGTGGAGTATGGGGAGGGTAAAATGTACGCAGTCCATACCACTACCTAAAAGGAGTAGAGAGGCTATTT
>NC_061120.1:217773606-217778987 GCF_002878395.1 Capsicum annuum | reverse complement strand
CCCTAGCATATTCACAATCTTCCAAAAGAAGAGAGGACAAATGGAATATCAAAGTACAATTGAAAGGACGGGGGGAAGGGGGGAGGGGGGGGGACCAAACTTAAAAAAAAAAGGGCTCCAAACCTTCCAATTTCCCCCCAATTTCGTTCATACACCTTCCTAATTCAAGTGTGGCCGAGACAAGAAGATTGAGAAATTGAATTTTTTTGAAAAGTGACGTCCCATTACAAGCTGCCACGTTATCACTTTGGTGACCAACCGAATTGAGTTCAAATTTAGATTTCCTAGTTTCTAATTATTGTTTCTAGTTTCAATTTTGTTGGTTCTATCACTAATTAGTAAACTAGTAAGTACCTACTAGGTTGGTAATTAGTCTAGAGTCCGTTTTGTTTTGTGTCTTCGATTTTTGTGTGCTTTTCTCGTTTTTAATTCATAGTATCTTGTTGGTTCAAATCCAAAAGCTATTTTTCTTTGAGTCGTACCAAACAAAAATCAATTCCGGACCAAAGTAGAATCATCCCTCATTCACTTGCCAAATATTTGCCAAGGTATCAATACTTGAAAGACCAAGTACGGGTAAAGCCGAGTATGAGAGGGTGAGGCTTTATTGAACTAACTTGTTTGTTCATTTTGTAGGTTTTCTTGAGTTTAATAGGTATATTACTCATGGAATCCGTGGGATCGAGTACTCAGTCACTTGGGAATGATGCTTTGGGAGTCTTGTTGGCTCGGTTTGATGCATTTTCCCGTGACTTGAAGAGTAAGTTTGACATTATAAAAGGTACTTGAGATCCATGAGGGGTGATTAGGGATCCATGAGGGGTTACATGATTAGAAGTAAAGCGGGGGTTGATAGACTATGTCCACTAAAATCTCCACCAAACTCAAACCACCAAGTCCCAAATCTACTTGACCAAAGACCCTACACTCCACAAAACCCCATGACACAAATCCAAACCCATCATTAACCAAATTCAATGCCTCCTCTCCACAAGTTAAAATCCAAGTAGAATAAGGTCAAGCCTCAAGATGGAGAGAACCTTAGTAGTGGGATAAAAGAAGAATGTGAGAAAATAAAGAAGAAAAGGGAAAGGGAGGTCCCGAAATATGAGCTTGGAAAGGAAAAAGCAAATTTGATTGTGGGACTTGCCTACTAATGTGCCTTGTTACTCCCTAACCCAAAAGCTATTATTTTGCCTAGCTTTGATTCTTTTTATGTGCAGGTACAAGTTAACATGATATCCAAGAAGGATCTAAAAGGAGTTCCACACGAAAGCATGGGAAATGAACTAGTGACTACACTGACCTATAGCTTCAAAAAGGTGGACTGTCCAAGCCTAACCCGTGGTGACTTTGCTATTCTCAAGACTTTCTTAAACTCAAAATGTTGTGATTTAGTGTCTTGTGAAGTGGTTTTAGGTTTACAAATGCATACCTCCTTTATTAGTAACTTTTTTGTTGTGAATAATTATCAATTTGCTCTTAGAACTAGTTCACTACTTGAATATGGAAATTGTAGGATTGAAAAACCTCAAGTTAGGGTTGATGTTTATAATGTTGGTCTTGATAATGAATATGGTCCCTTGAATTTCTTATGTGGTGAAAACCTTGCTATTAATTGTGCTCTTGGTAATCATGTGTATGGAGAGATTGCGGATGATGAGGTGTATGTTGTTAAGGGAGGCCTACTAGGCCGTAGGTCCTTATCCTTGTGTGCTAGTCTTACCTTAAGAATAAATGCTTTGGGTAAGTATGATACCCTAGTAGATGGAATGAGTATCTTTGATTTATTCCCTTGGCTACTTCACCTATTTGATCCCGGTGTACTAGTGGGGTGGAGAAGAGATTGTTTCGACTTGTGCTTATTTTACCTTGATGTTTACCTTATCCTTATACTTTGTGATGCATATACTAATTGTTTCATGGAAAAAATAAGAAATTTTTGGTTACATTTCAAATATGTACCCCCTTGGCGTGATAATCTAGTGAAAGGGATGCTTAACCACAGCCTAGACCCTTGCTTACTATTTCCCTTTGACCCCGAAATACTTTTGAGATGTGAAAGTTGTATTTTTGGGTCATGCTCAATTACTATTGATATTGATGCTATTCATGTCTTTGGTATCCTTTATGCTAATCTTTTCATGTCGAATATCAAGGATATGTGGGTGTTTGTCAAGGGTGAGCAACCATGGGTTGATGACATGCGTATGGTACTAATACTAACCCTCCAACTAAGAGGATTGTGTGTTTGTTTTTCTCTCTTTTTGGTTTTGCAAGATCTGAATTTGAGGACAAATTCCTTTCAAGGTGGAGAGGATGATACAAGCACAAGAAGCACCAAGAGCACAAAATATTGTCCAAGGTTCAAGCTTCAGAATTGGCAAGTAATTGAAGACCTTTTGGAGCATTTTAAATACTTGTTCAAGAGAAGAAATGAAGATAATTTATACACTCAAAAGGCGCCTCAAGTAAAGGGTATTGAGGACATTTTACACTTGAAGACCTTTTGGAGCATTTTAAAGACTTGTTCAAGAGAAGAAAGGAAGATAATTTATACACTCAAAAGGCGCCTCAAGTAAAGGGTATTGAGGATATTTTACACTCCAAAATGACACTCAAGAGGCACCTACTTTCCCTATTCATTAAAGGCATTTTTGTCAATTGAATGTAATAATTATAATTAGACAAATTAGCTTCTCTTTTCATTAGACTTTGATGAATTGATTGAGTAAAACTCAAATTGTATTTTCTTTCATTAGTGTAGGACTTGAAAAAGCCATCTTAGTGTAGGTCTTGAAAAAGACATCGAAACTAGGGATTAATACATTTGATGGATTTCACTTGTGTTGATCAATTGGCAAAAAAAGTGTGATTGAGGAGTGTGAGTTCCTTTGGTCCACCTAAGAGTGAGATTTTATCTAATGTTGGTGAAGTGTGTTTGAATGTTTGATACATATTCTTATGCTAATCATTGGTGTTGGTGAGGGTCTCATTACCTATCCTTTTTATTAGGTTAGTTCTTGTATCAACAAATATACCTTTGAACTATGATAAATGGTATATATATACCCTCCATCATATTTTGGTTACACATATACCCCTATCGTTAATGAAATGGTACGTATTTGCCCCTCACACTGACGGTAGAGGCATATGTGTATACAAAGTATGACGGAGGGTATATAAGTACACTTATCATAGTTCGATAATATGCTTGTTCTTTTTCAATTTAATTTTTTATCCCAAATAATTAGTTCAAATTCACTACCCGATTCAGTTCCAGTTAAATTCAATAGATGTCTATCTAATAACAGATGCGTTTTTCCCACCCCCATATCTATATACATACATAATACAGTACTAGTTTTAAAAAAAATCATTAACCCATAACACCCTAAAATAACACTAAATAAATTGAATCCCAACACTAAATATATACTGTTAACTGAGTGACTGTTTCTGACAATCGTGGTTCTGATGGAACTAGCTGAGTTCCGTACTGAGCTGAGTGACTGTATCTGACAGTCCTGATATCTGAAGAACTATCTGAGTTCTATTACTGAGACTGAGTGGCTGTATCTGATGGTCCTGATATCTGTAATTGAAACTGTGGAAGAATTCATCTAACCGACATGCCCCTTTTCTGAATAGATTTGGGGTCCAACCTGTAACTCAGTTGAAAGGGTGTCAATACCGCGCTACTAGTAAGGACAAGCTGTGAGTGACCCTTATCTGACAGTGTCCCTATATGAGAATGGTGGGTCCCTCGTCTGACAGCGTTAATCCACCTCATCAACCCTCAACTGTCAGTGTTGATGTCTCAACTTATGCTGGCTGCATAGTTCTGGAACGCAAGAATTGCTTCTAAGAATTACACCTTCTGCTGGCAGTGTGTATTCCCATCCTTGGGTTCACTTGGTGCTGAACCCTACTCCAACTGAATAGACACTGAACTAATTATACTAAGCTGAACTAGAATGAGTTCACTAATTTCGGGTACAAGTACCCCAAGACTCGATAGTATAATAAGTAAATCATGACACAAGCTTAAAAGCTCAACAACAACCATATGTTCATAATTTATTCACTAAGACATTTCATCAAATACTTGACATGCATTATCTTGTACATGAAAGGGGATTACATGTTGGCATGCTATAATGGTACTAATTTATTCACATAAGTATTTAATCAAACATATGGGGAGCATGCTTTGGTTATACAATTACCAATACTTCCATTTATCGTGGTTAAATCAAACAACACGTAAATTGAAGGGTTTATTATGAACATCACATAAATCATCAACTACTAGGATCAATTCTAGTGACATGTTATTTTAAACATAAATCAAAACCCAACAGTCACATGAACATGAATTCCAATTCAACTATACTATGAACATTTATAAATACATAATCTTTGTATTTGAGAAGGGATTCTTGAGCTTCATGGGTGAAAGGAACCCATGAATGAACACTTGACATACCTTAGAACGTAAATCCTTAAAGGTTCTTGGAGAAATTCTTGAGCCTTGCCCTTGAATTTTGAAACTAGGGTTTCTTGTCCCTTGAGAGAGAATGAAGAACTTTGGGGAAACTTAAGTAAAGAATGAGAATTTAAGTCACTTAGGGATTAATCTCGTGTTTGAGGTTGTTATAGACAATGGGAGATGTCTAAGATGTCCTTAGAATTTAAAACCTCGTAACTGAAATGCAGATTAATGACTCACCGCGATGCGGTGGCTGGGTCCATCGCGATTCTCACCATGACGCGGCCTTATCGCGGTGAGTTACTGGATCGTGACAATTATTGATTTTAGCCTCACCGCGATGCAGCCTAATCGCGGTGAGCTACTGGAATTGGACAATTGCCAAATTGGCTTTTATCGCGATGCAATGGATGGACCATCGCTATACCCACCGCGACGTGGGCTTATCACGGTGGGCCACTATTTCTGAATTTTGAATTCGATCCAATCCTAGTCCGAAAATTCTGAACCTCTATCGAGACATGATATTTTCATCCCTGAATATGACTCAACTAAAAATTTAACCTTCCAAGGTCGGGAAGATCATACATTAATTCATTGAAGTTCGAAGGGCTTAAAAAGGACTAAGTCCTAATACTTAGCTAAAATTTTCTAACTTTGAGACCCGTCAACAAGCTTTAGAGGCTGGGTTAAGCTTAGGATTCTGCGGGGTCTTACATGGGTTATTGGTAATGGGTTAACAATTTTTTTATTGGTTTTATAAAAAAAGTATTGGGTAAACGGTTCAATTTTGATTTTAGATTATTGGGCTATTGGTTAAACCGATAACCCAATAAGGATACACTAAGTTACTATTTTATCCCTAATTATATATATATATATATAT
>NC_061120.1:217717996-217773506 GCF_002878395.1 Capsicum annuum | reverse complement strand
AATTCATTCATATTTAATCCTTAAACCTTTCCTTGTTTGAATTATATATCATAAAACTATGTAATATACCATATTTGTTAGGAAAAAGATAGTAACATCACATTAGGATTTCCTTTTAACTTACAATTGTAATTAATTAACTATTTGAAATTTTTCAAAACAGCAAAGTCACGTTAGTCACATTAGCAAAGTCATATAGCTATTATTTTATTATTTTATTATATTAACTAGACTACTAAAATATAAGGAACTCTTAAAATATATGAAAGGAAAATCAGTTAATATTTCTTTGTACTGATCAATTAAAAAAATACTCCTAAAATATGATAGAAAAATACTCCTAAAATAAGATTCTATTAAGAAAATACTTCTATAAATATTGAGATGCACATTAAATTAAAGAATAAATCGATTT
This sequence comes from Capsicum annuum, assembly GCF_002878395.1. Lineage (NCBI taxonomy): Eukaryota > Viridiplantae > Streptophyta > Magnoliopsida > Solanales > Solanaceae > Capsicum > Capsicum annuum. The sequence continues at coordinate 217,773,091 of NC_061120.1, read as the reverse complement.
AGATGTTGAAAAAATATGATTGATGCTCATCTAGTTTGATTCGATTTCATGTCTAGATTGGTGGATGCTTAATTTTCTAACCCTCAACTTCTTTCACTATTTTTGACAACATAATAAAATTCAACGTGTGTGTATATATATATCTTCTTTATTTTCATTCAAGTCATTCATTAGGGTCAAAAATTTTCTCGGACAATAATTATTTTCATCAAAACTAAAGTTTTGTGATTAGTATTGTATTATTTTGTTATAGTTTACAGGAGTGATCGCTATTGTATTATTTTGTTGTAGTTTATAAGTCGTAGATGAATTTACAAGTGATACTTGAATGTCGGTTGGCTTTAAAGAATTTTTTAGATAAATGTTAGGTTTAATTGTATTGTATTTAAATCTTTATTTTGAGATTTTTTTTGTGTAAAGGTTAAGTTTAGTTGTATTATTTTGATATCTCTATTATCGTATTATTTTGTTATAATTTATAGGTTTGAGAAAATTTTTGTTTAAAGGTTAGATTTAATTATATTATTTTGATGTCTCTATCATCGCATTGTTTTGTTGCAGTTTACAGGTGGTAGATAATGTTGATCGACTTTGATAATTTTTTTGGTAAAGATTAGGTTTAATTAAATAAATTCTCCAAAAGATGTTGAATTTAATTATTGTATTCATCTTTATTATTTAAACAAATCTCTTGTTTAGTGTAACGTTTGAACTAAATAAAGTGAGGTACACGCGCGAGGTGCATACACCTAAACTAGTATATATATTAAAAGTGTGAAAACCCTTAGAAAAGTGAATTGAACTTTTTGCCCTTCATTAAAAGATTCCTCAATAGACAAATTCGTCTTTTCATCTTTTTCTTCTAATTATTATTTTATTAAATTAAGGATTCCTAAAATATATGAAAAGAATCCTCATTAAATAAGCACATGAAAAAAAACTAAAAATCCTAAAATATATAAAACATATGGCCCTAAAATAAAAGAGGTCCTAAAATATAGGAAAAGAAATTAAGAGTTGACTAGATAAAATACATAAAATATAAGATCCCTAAAATAAAAAAGGTGCTAAAATATATGGTAATAAATTCAAAGTCATACGGCAATGGGCATGCGAAGCAAACCAAAAAAAAAAAAAAAACAAGAGATCTTTTTGGAAAAAAATTTTTAATTAAATAAATACATGAAAAGAAAATTAAAATGTTAAAATACATAAAATATATGAGTTTTAAAATAAAAGAGGTCCTAAAATATATGAGAAAAAATTAAGAGTTCTAAACTATATGTAAAATACATAAAATATAAGAGTCCTAAAATTAAAAAAAATCTAAAATATTTGAAAAGAAATTAAGAGTCGTTAACTATATGTAACAAAAGAATCATATATAGTATGTAAGAGGAAAAACATCACCTATATAAATGGTTACATTGTACTCATGCGGGCAATGGACATACCTAGGCAAACACAAAAATGCCAACACGAGATTTTTTGGAGGTGAGATTCTCTTTTAGTTGCATATATATATATATATATATATAGTTAGTTAGTTAGTTAGTTAGTTAGTTAGTTAGTTAGTTAGTTAGTTAGATGAGGAGTCGAAGTAGGGTTCAGAAGTTGAGTCTCAGCTTAGAGTCTGCTAGGAATGAAGTTTGTGGTGCGGTCTCGAGTTGGGAGTCAGGGGTTAGGACTTAGGTCGGGGTCGAAGTCTGGGTCAGGATTGCGAGTTAGGGTTGAGATAGAGAATTAGGTCTCGGGTCAGGAGTTGGGTCTTAGATTTCGGGTCTTGAGTTGGTAGCCAAATTCAAGAGTCGAGTTTGGTATCATAGTATTTCTAAGATTATACCTAAATGATCTTGGAATACCATTTTCTTCTTATTAACTAAACACTACAAAATAAGTAAGCAAATCACTTTTTTACAATACAAATATTTTTTAGGAAAACATTTTCCTTCATTCAAATTTCCAAACACATCCATAATTTTTATAATATTATAAGGGGTTACACATGCGAGGCACGTGGTATGACACTAGTATATATATATATATATATATATATATATATATATTAAAAGTGTGAAGACTTTTAGAAAAGTGATTTGAACTTTTTGGTCTTGATTAAAAAAAACTCCACAATAGATAATATCGTCATTTTACTATTTTCCTATATTTATTATTTTATTATAATCATATTTATAATATTAGCTTCTAAATATATGCAAAGAATCGTGATAAAATAAGGACTTTTAACTCTAAAAATATATGGTAAGTCTTTTCATTTTTGTACATGAAAAGGAATTCTAAAATATGACTCCTAAAATAGATGGTAAGAGATATTAAAAAAAATCAATATATAACGAGAAAATTTTTATAAACTTGTATGAGATAAAAAACGGATTGTCATGGTTTTAAATTTCATTGACTTACAGATGCACATTTGAAGCAAGGGTTATAACTTGTAAGGGCACCATTTCCTTTCAATTCTTTTTTATCTATAGTTAATTTTTCAAATAAAGAAGTATTATATCATTTACAATAAACAGTGAATGATATTTTTACTATATTCTAATTTAAGTTTTTATTTTATTTTTAGACTGTTCTTTATTATTTGATTTATTAGGATTTTTCTAACGTCAGTAAATTTTATTGATGATATTTGATATATTAATTTGTTCTTGAAATTTATAATAAATAAAATATATATTTTTGATAGACAATTGTTAATTGAGATTTTTTTTTTTTTTGTAAAATCTTGATATATGTTATGATTAAAGAGACAAATTTATTAGTGATTTTAATTCTATATGAATTTTTTTATAATCTAATAAATTGCGAATAAACTATGAGATCTGACATCTCGCTATTATCTTTTAATACTAGGCTCTAATGATTGTTTTTTATGGTTCAACCTATATCCTCTAAAGTTTAAATAGATATAAAAGTTATTCTAATGTCAATTGCTACTTAATCGATGAGAGACGCATGTGCAAAACACGTACATTGAACTAGTATATATATATATTGTTCAGTTTTGTTTTTAGCTTATTGCGCTATTGGTTAAGCCGATAACCCAATAAGGATACACTAAGTTACTATTTTATCCCTAATTTTACATATACATATACATATATATATATATATACACACACACTACTTATTCACAATTCAGTGATTCATAAAGTATTAACCTATTCAGGGTAACAAAGACATAATATAAAGCACGGGTATTATCATATTGGAATGCTTGAAGAATTTAGTAGCTTCCAACAATTATGATTCAGTTTTTTTCCGAACTAACATTCAGTTCATGTTTGAAGATTCTTGTAAATTAAAATGCATTGCGTAGGTTTTTGACGATAACTACGATTTTATTTTTTTATGTTAGTTGTTACTATTTCTTTGTTATGAGTATTTTCTTATTGGTTAAATCGAAAACCGAACCGTTAAGGATCAAAATCGATAAACCAAAAATCGATAAGAAATATCTTATTGGTTGGTTATTGGTTTTACATATTTAAAAACCAAAAACTAATAAACCAAATCAATAATACATAAAATCGAACCGAACTGATTGATGCACACCTCTATTTGAGGTACTAAAAAACCTAATTAATATCCTAATAATTAAATAAGAGTAAAACATCTAGTACCTCCCTGAACTATGACCAAATTTGCTATGACACACTCCAATTTACGTGTGTCCTATTACCCCTGAACTAAATTTTAGCGTATTTTGTCATTCTTTTTAGTTGACGTGGCACCTTTTGTCAATCTTTTTAGCTGACGTGACACCTTTGATGTGGACCCATTTTATATAATAAAGGTGTCGCGTCAGCACAAAAGGGTGACAAAGATCCCTGTGAAGTTGGAGTGTGTCGTAACAACTTTGGTCATAGTTTAGGGGATACCGGATGCTTATCTCATTAAATAATGGCCAAACTTTCAGTATATATACTACTTGTTAAAGGCTTGTTAAATGAACATTTGATAAGAGAAAACCTTATAGTATTATCTAAAAAATTAAGCCATGTCTAAAAACACCATAGTTATTATCATGATTATTGCTATTTGCCTATGTTATATGAACTCTATACCAAATGCTACAGTTTCAGCTTTTGGCTCCCAACAATTGATGAAAAATTATGCATTACAAACACCAAGAAAGTTCCTGCAATGTAGCGCAGAATGTTTCTGGTTTTGCTGGTGTATAAATTGTGAAGAATGTTGTCATTGTTAGAGTGGGTGAAAGTTTCGCTATGTATACTATGCGTATACTATGTATACTTCTCGTTTAGTTATCGAAGAACCTGGTTCTTTGGTATCGATGGTCGGTCTCTTCTTCCTTGATCATAAATAAAACCGGAGTTGTATTCCTTGATCATAAATAAAATCGGTTGTATGCCTATGTAAAATGCAATATGTAACTTCATCGTTTTATAATATGTATCGTTTTGTGTTGTATTGTATTGTATTGTATTGTATTGTATTGTATTGTATTGCGTTGTGCATGTACGTTGTGGAAGTAATGCAGTTTGTATAACCAACATTTATTTCTTGTTTAGTTACTGAAGAACTTGGTTCTTTAGTACATTCTCTGATGTTAGTAATTTTTATTTTGTAGACTCACATATTAATATACTATACATAGATATGTTATTTATAAAGAAGTTTAATTTATTATCTAATAAAGTACTAAAGTTTTTGAGTCTAAAAGTAAATACTGTATCTATTAGTATGAGTTTAATTGCAATTATAGAAAACTCATAAACCTTTTCTAAAGTTTGATAGAAACTTATAGAAAAGATACCTTTCCTGAAAAGGTATACATTTTCAAGTGAAAAGACACTTAGACAACTATATAAGGATTGGTCTCTAAGTCAGACAGAACGTTTCTCTTCTTTTCTATCCTATTCTGAGAAAAATAAACTTAGAGCAATATCAAGACTTAGAAAATCAAGTTTTCCTTTATCAAGTCTTGCAATGAAACGGGGTTAACATTTCAGCTGTTCTTCTATATTAATGTAAGTGTAATGATTTACATGATGATCTTGGTAAATTCTATTCCAACAAGTGATACAAGTAGTATCACGAGCAAGTTCTTGTTAAATTATTAGACATGTTTTTCAGTAAATTTTGGGTCAAATTCATCTTAGGAAATCATTCAATTTTTCCAAGTCCTGTTGATCTTCTATGTAAACGTTTCTGTCAAGCTTTTATGGGGGCAACAATAAAATTTTGGAACAAAGTACTATAATCTCTATCATTTATCTATAATCTATATCAATATCTATAATCTATATCTATAATATATTAAAAGTGTGAAGGACCTTATAAACATCGTTTGAATTTTTTATCTTTTATTAAAAGTCTTTGCTTTAGAAAAAATTATTTTTTCACTATTTTTTTTTCTAATATTTAAGAAGTTGAAAATTGATTAAATATATTTATGATAAAAACTTTTCTTATTAGAAGTCATTAGAATTAATGATAACTATTATTTTTTTCATTAGTTTAAGAATTCTAATCAACTAAATTTGATTTTAACAAGATTTAAAAAGTCTATAAATCTACATCTACATCTACCATATATTAAATCTATTAACCACTTGAAACTTGTGGTGGTAAAATATATATGTGCTTACAATAAAATATATATTAAAAACCTTCATAATAAATAAAATTATCTAATTTTAAATAACAAAAATTACACATGTAAGACACGTGTCGCTAAACTAGCACTAATAAATTGATTTGCATGCTTTCTTCTACTTTAGTTTTGGTTGAGTGATATTATTTTAAACACCATGACAAATAAATATCCATGCAAGTTTGGGTAGTACTTCAATTAACATTTTTTAATTTCTCCATGATTGAAGTGTTCTGCCTTTTTTTTTTCCCCAGAATTAGTTGGAGATGTAAACAAAAGAAATGAAAATTAAAATTTGAGAATTCTACAAGGTCACTTTAATTATGAATAGAACACAATTCTTTCCTTTAGTTTGTACGTCTGATTTAAACGTGAATAGATTGAATCAATATGTTGTCAAAGTAATCTCTATTGTGTAGATTTTATTTACTTATAACATGTAGGTATATTTTATTTATGCGAAATAATTATTTCAAAGGAAATTCTTTTGGTCACATTACGTATAGTTGTGAACATGTGATACATTCGTAATACATGCTAATAATGTGTCGGTTCAAAGAAGGGCATATTGTTAGGTCGTTTTAGTAATCAATGTTCGTGAGCTATGTATAATAGTACCACTGTCGAGACAAGCTACCTTTAGCTAGGAGCCTCTTTTCCTTCTGCCCAGCTCTCCGAAAACAACGTTCGACTTGCATGTGTTAAGCATATAGCTAGCGTTCCTTCATAAATTGTTATTTTTGTCCAAAGTCTAAATGATAATTTTATGCTAGGTATCTTGAGATGGACCCCCTTTTCTGTATATGCGCTTGATAAATATGCATGCAGTATTAAGTTTATTTGTTAGTTTTCTTTAACTTTTTGTTTAATTCACATTTACATGATTTATTTGATAGTTAATTGTGAGCATTATTTATTAATCTTATAGTGTCTTGTATATCTGTTAATATGAACAATATTTCTGTGCTTAATGGCACAAGCTTCAAAAAAAATACAAAAAGCACATTATGATTGTGCTTGATTGCATAAATCTTGATTATGCATTGAGATCTGATCGCCCTGCGAACTTGAACGAAACTAATTCGAATAAACAAAAATTCTGCACACAAGAAATAAAATAGGAGTATGTGTGCCTATCAAACCATCTCCAAAAGACATTTTAGTCCTACTTCTCAATGAAATTGCTAAGTAAAAATGCAATAGGAAACTTCATCGTTTCATATTATGTATCGTTTTGTATTGTGTTGTGCATGTACGTTATTAAAGTAAAGCATATATATATATATATATATAAATATATATATATCCAACATTTACTTCTTGTTTAGTTACTGAAGAATCTGGTTCTTTAGTACGTTCTCTGATGGTTTTTACTTGATCACAAATAACATAGGAGTTGATCCTATCGAATCATCTCCAAAGACATTTTAGTGCTACTTAGCAGCGAAATTGCTAAGTAGAATGCAATATGTAATTTCTATCGTTTCATAATGTATCGTATTATATTATGTTATATTATATTATTTTATATTTTGTTGATGAAGTAATGCCTATTTGTTGAGGAGAAAGTTTCTCAGGAAATAGATATCAAACCCTAAGTCTATTGTGTGTCCATTTCCATGCAAGTCTATTCAAGATTCATAAAGTTGAAATTCTGACTTCGCACCTGTCTAAATTTAATATGTATGTATTTTAATAAAATTTTCAACATAAATATATTGTTTGAGCAAAAGTTATGTTCAAGTTTATTATCAAGTCATGTTACCCTAGAGATTTAAATCAAGTAATACCCGTTGACTTAGATTTTTTTTTTTTTTTTCAACAATAACAGCTGCATTAGATTCTTTTTCTCCTACAAGTGGAATTTTAAAAATCAACTTTGACCTTCAATTTAAATTTTCTATAGCAATAGAGATAGAACAACCTTAAATCCTATTTAATGAGTGTATGTATTCCATTTCCATGGAAGTAATAAATTCTTTTGTTTTCTTATTCTATGAAGAGTGTGCTAACTCTAAAATGAATAAAATGTAATATGCATAAACTGTGTTTCACGACAACATAGAGTAATCAATTTTTCTAGGAGGGAATGGGTGGGAGAAGCAGGGACCTCTCCGTCAACATGCATGCTTCCTAAGCTGTTTTTCTCGTCATTTTATTATATCTTCTCTAATTAATTATTTTAACTTTATTTATGTATTATAACTATAAGAGGAAATGGGGTGGGAGGAGCAGGAAGGTCTCCGTCAATATGTCCGATTCTTCATAAGTTGTTTCTTCCGTAATTTTATTATATCATCTCTAATTAATTATTATAACTTTATTTATGTATTATAAAATTAATAATATTTAATAAAAAAAATAAAATAAATATTTATGGCATGTTTGTTTCAGCTGCTTCACCCAAATATTTTTGTATAGTAATTTTGTTATATCACTTCTAATTAGACATGTCTGTTTCGCTGTTTCACTCGTGATTTTATTATGTCACTCCTAATTAATTATTATGACCATTTAAAATATTTTCACAAGTATTTTTTATTGTAATTTTGATATATCATTTCTAATTAGTTGTTGTGAGTCATTAAGACATGTCTGCTTGGCTCTTCAATCGTAACTTTACTATATCAATCATAATTAATTATTATGATCAACTAAACATTTGAAGTTTACATAAAAAGTATTATAAATTATAATAGTTAACAATTTAAAATATCTAAAAAGAATAATCTATTATATATATTTAAAAAATATATAAAAAATACTATAAATCACAATAATTAAAATAAATTTTAAAAAATATTTATTGGATCCGTGCCGGGCTATTAGTGACCAGTATATATATAGATATGTGTGTAAAAATTTTAAAATAGTTGGGTCACCACCACCACCTTGGGCCAATATTTTAAATTTCCGATACTTTTCAACTATTTAAATAATACATGTGAAATATATATATATATATATATATATATATATATATATATAAAAGAGTTAGGTCACCACCATCAACTTGGACAACAATTTTAAATTTCCGGTACTTTTCAGCTATTTAATTAAATAATACATGTGGACAAATCTATGAATAATACATGTGAAATAAATCTATGAATAAATTAGCCTAGACTTTTAGTTTTAATTCATTATTTTCAATTGATGACAACAAATAATGAGCTAGAATCAATTAACTATTTCTTTTTATATAAAAAGAATACATTTCAATGATTACAGCTGCATTAGATTCTTTTTCTATTGAAACACATTAATATAGGGTAAATATTTAATGAATAGAAAATGCATAGTAAGACATAAATAAAGGTAAAATAATTATAAAACAATTCTAATTACTATTTTAAAAAAAAAATATTTGCAAAAGAAATTCACCACAAGTAATTTGAGAAGAGGAGAGTAACTATCAAGTTGATACCAAATATTTGCATAATTACATTTAGCATTTAAACAATCCTATATATTAAATTAATTTACTTCCAATTGATGTCAACGTGTTAGGAAATAATTGTAGTTATTGGGAGTTTAATTATTGATGAATTATGGTTTTGGTCCTTATAATAATTGATTAAGGATATTTTAACCATCAATTAACTAAAATGTGAAATTGATCCCTTTATATAGAAAACTTGTGATATTTAGACTATAAACTATGGGTAACAATACAAATTTAACAAAATACATTGATAATTGAATGGTTTAGTAATTAGCACTTAATAATTCATTAAATTTGCGACTTCTTTTTTTTTTTTTTTTTCTAAAATATAAGTAATTAATATCACATAGGAGGTAGGATAAAGCGAAAATGGGGAAGGGGATTGTAAGGCATGAATTGAACCCTTATTAATAAGGTGAATATGTCATAGGTCGGAAAAGTGAGAAATATATCCTCGAATTATAATAAATAGTATGTATATACCTTTTATCATATTTTGGAAAAACATATTCTTCTACCGTTAATGAAATGGTACATATATGCCCCTCACACTAACGGTCGGGGCATATGTGTACTCAAAGTATGGCAAAGTATATATACATTTCATTTATCATAGTTCGGAGTATGTTTCTTTTAGTTTTTTTATCCCAAATAAATAATTTAAACACATTACCCGACCCAATAGATCAACTAACCGATCCAGTTTCAATTAAAATACAAGACATGCCTATCTAACAGACGGGTTTTTCCCTCCCCCATATCGATATATACACACAATACAGTATCAATTTCAAAAAAAAAAAAATCATTAACCCGTCACACCCCAAACAATACCAAATAAATTGAACACCTCGTGCTTCAGCGAAATTTCATCGAGCAAAAACTACCCATCACCGGTCAGCACCACATAGCCACCGTCTTTATCGATTGAAAACACCGCACTGACGAACCATCACCGCACCTCTAGCTCCGACCACATCCGGCCTAATCTCCACTCCTCCAACTAGTAAATACCAACTAGTAGCAACGACCAATCACTACAATTTGATTGAGTTCACGTTTAAGAGAAAAATAGAGGAAGTATCAAGTTTGAAACAAAAAATAGAGGTTGGATCGAGTTGGTTTAAAATTGAGTTCGGTGAGTTTATTAGATCGGGTAGAAGGTTTATGTTAATTATTTGGGATAAGAAAATTAAAACAGGAAAGGGACGAATATACCCCTGAATTATAATAAATGAAACATATATATCCTTTATCATACTTTGGGTACACATATGCCCCAGCCCTGTCGTTAGTGTGAGGGGCATATACGTACCATTTCATGAATGGTAGAGACATATGTGTACCCAAAGTATGACGAAGGTTATATGCATATCATTTATCATAATTTGAGGGTATATTTATCTCTTTTTCGATCATAGGTAGTCAAGCAGCTGGGCTACTAATTAAGATCCTCGGATTCGTTAAATTTGTGAAGATTCATACATATTATAGTTTGAGGGGATCAAAAGTGAACGTATCAATTTAATTGAAAGTTAAATGTGTTATAACAAAAAGTCACACGGACATTTTAATAACATTTGAGGTACTAAAAAAGCTAATTAATATCCTAATCAATATATATATATATATATATATATATATATATATATATATTAAAAGGGGGATTATAGATATGCCTATGTGGCACCTCTCTTTGGCCAAGAATTCTATTTATCTTTTTTCTCCTTTTTTTGGAGTTTTTCTTTCATTTTTTTCAATTATTTTATTTTTAAAATTATTTTCATAACTCACATCTCTTTATATTCATAATAAATTACACTCTTAATTAATATTAGTAAAATTCATAACTCTATAACCTTTTATATTCATAACCTCCAATTTTTTAATTTTGCATTAAAAAATTTAATGACCATTGTTTCTTTAAATAGTGTGAAACAATGGCAATTGTTTCTTGAAAAAGTCTAATGACAATTGTTTCTTACAAAGGTATGTGCATTCCGAAAGTCACTCCTCTAAACTTTATTTATTTTTTTAGAGTAGATTTCTTTTATGCTATGCACAGTCTATTAATAAACTATGTACATTTTTATATTTTTTTAAAGAGTTATGTATTACTTTATTTGAACAATTTTCTTTTATGTTATGTGGCCATTAATTAATTTTTTGCAATCTTGTATTTCTCTTTATCTTAATCTCATTAAATTTTTTATTGTAGATGAAAAGAAGATTACTATCATGACAGTTTTTTTTGTCCTCATCTCACTGTGGGTATGAGACATAGCATGTAGCAACAAAAAAAAGTCTCACCGGCCAAGATATAGTTCAAAGTGCAATATTTTTTATATTTTTGATTTATTAAATTTCATATCCAACCGCTCTTAACATTTTTAGTTAACAATTTAGTTGTCCTTTTTTTTCGTTTCATGCAATACTTAGTTTTTTTTTTTTTTTAAACTCTTTTAAGGCTCGATTGACATACAAATGAAGTAGGATATTGAGATGACAAGAATCTAACTATTACTGTTTAAAATTCTTGTGAGAGAAATTATATTTATATGTGTGATAGTTCTTCTTTCCTCTTCAATTCACAATATATCATTTTCAAAAGTTTATATTAATTTAGTTAACTATTTTTCTGATTGGTGATGTCAACTTATTATGTCCGTGCCTAGACCAGAGTGTTTATTTTCTAAAGTAAAAGCAAAGGAAGGAAGCAAACTTATACGTATGCTACTTAAGAAAGTATCTATGGATCCTTCCGCAATTATGTACATCAATTTTAGTAAATCTTTTGATAAAATATGAGAATGTAACATTAGTTTATAATTTTTAAATGACATTTTAATTCATAAGAAAGTTGTTTATTGATTCGTTAAATTGTAGTTTTTAATTTTTCACATTTTATAGTTTAAAGAGACATGAAAAGGATAAAATAAGATAAAAAATATGAGATTCATATAATTAGATTTGTGTTATGTCTATAAATAACAAACAAGTTTAAAACTTACTAAAACTAGGCATGAAAATAAATTCAATTGTATGGAATTTTTTCTTTTTCTCTACTTTCTTTTAAGAAAAATGAAATTACTGTTTCACTTATAGAATATATTATATAAAAATCAAACTTTTAGAAGACTGAAAATACGTAATTAATGAAAATTCACATAAAAATATATATTTATATACTTAATAGTGTATATATTCAATTACATAAATTCTACTCTTAAATATTAGTAATGTCCATAATTCTTAAGCCTTTCATATTCATAACCCTCAATTAGTTAATGTTCAAGAAGACCATTTTTTTTTTTAATTTTCAAAATCTAAATATTTTGTTAATTGTTTTTATCTTTCTTTATAGTTAATGTAATTGATTTGTATTAAGTAAAATTTATATCTATATATAATTAAAAAAAAATCTACTCTTAATAATATCATTAACTTCATGACTTTTAAATTTTTATATTCATAACCTCTAATTATTTAATTATAAAATTTAAGATAACTTATGATGTTCCTCTATTTTCATCTATATAAAATCATAATATTTTATTTCATGAGACCAATACTCAAGAATATCCTTTTCGTTTTATATCTGAAATAGTGCTCTTTATATTATTATTTATAGTATTAAATTCAAGCTTAATAAGAAGACATTTGAAGGTTGATTGGTCGTCAAAATGCTATCGGACAAGAGCTGAAAAAAATTATACATTAATTTTTTATTTCTTTTTCGTGTATTTTCTTATGGTTAACATAAAAAAAAATTAGGTATGTGTGTGTGTCAGTGTTCATGAGTATGTTCTCTATATGTAACTTCTATAATATGAACTTTCATGATTTTTTTATTATTGTAAATTTATAGACTTTTGAAAGGTTGATCGTTTGTCAAAAAGGCTATCGAACAATAGCTTAAAAAATTATACACTGATTTTGTATTTCTTTTTTCGTTCATTTTCTTATGGTTAACGTAAAAGCAAGAGGTATGTGTGCGTGTGAGTGTTCATGGCTATGTTCTCTATATGTAACTTCTATAATATGAACTTTCGTGATTTTTTTATTATTGTAAATTTTATAGGCTTTTGAAGGTTGATCGTTTGTCAAAGAGGATATCGAACAAGAGCTTAAAAAATTGTATACTAATTTTGTATTTCTTTTTTCATCTATTTTCTCATAATTAACGTGAAAAAAATAGGTGTATGTGTGTGAGTGTTCATGTGTATGTTCTTTATATGTAACTTCTATAATATGAACTTTCATGATTTTTTTATGATGCGAATTGCAATATGCACATCAAGGTAGTTGTAATATGGAGCTAATCAGTATATAGTGTTGACGATTTAAAGAGATTTATGCTATTGAAATTGTTTTATATATATAATGAGAAAGAAATTATCTTACCCTCTTAGTGCATTTTTAAGCACACATAAGTACATTATTTCAAATTAAAATCTCAACTTCATTCAATACGCAATAGAAATGAAATAAAATTATTATTAGAGAATATATTTTAATTTATTGATAAAGAATATATTATCCATCATTTAATAAATATTAAATTGTTATTTTTTTTTCTTTTATGGAACAAAACATTCTTCATAATATTACGATTAGATAATAAATCTAAAGTGAATATAAAATTGATCAAATAAAATAATTAATTTTTTAACACCGCACGAAGCGCGGTTAATTTCCCTAGTAATTAAATAAGAGTAAAACATCTAGTACCTCCTTGAACTATGACCAAATTTGCTACGACACACTCCAACTTTACGTGGGTCCTATTATTCCCTGAACTGAATTTTAGTGCATTTTTATCATCTTTTTTAGCTGGTGTGACACCTTTTGTCAACCTTTTTAGCTGACGTGACCCATTTTATATAATAAAGGTGTCGCGTCAGTACAAAAGGGTGACAAAGACCCTTGTGAAGTTAGAGTGTGTGTAACAGCTTTGGCCATAGTTCGAGGGAATGTCGGATTCTTATCTCATTAAATAATGGCCAAACTTTCACTATATATACTACTTGTTAAAGCCTTGCTAAATGAACATTTGATAAGAAAAAACCTTATATTATCTAAAAATTTAAGCCATGTCTAAAAACATCATAGTTATTCTCATGATTATTGCTATTTGCCTATGTTATATGAACTCTATACCAAATGCTACAGTTTCAGCTTTTGGCTCCCAACAATTGATGAAAAATTTTGCAATACAAACACCAAGAAAGTTCCTGCAATGTAGCTCAGAATGTTTCTGTTTTGCTGGTGTATAAATTGTGAAGAATGTTGTCATTGTTAGAGTGGGTGAAAGTTAGCTATGTATACTATGTGTATACAATGTGTATACTATGTATACCCCGTATTTACTTCTCGTTTAGTTATCGAAGAACCTGGTTCTTTGGTATCGATGGTCGATCTCTTCTTCCTCGATCACAAATAAAATCGGAGTTGCATGCCTATGTAAAATGCAATAAGTAGCTTCATCGTTTCATAATATGTATCGTTTTGTGTTGTATTGTATTGTATTGTGTTGTGCATGTACGTTATTGAAGTAATGTTTATATATATACGATATATATATATATATATATATATATTGTATTGTGTTGTGCATATACGTTATTGAAGCAATTTTTATTTTGTGGACTCACATATTAATATACGACACATAGATATGCTATCTATAAAGAAGTCCAATTTATGATCTAATAAAGTACTAAAGTTTTTAACCACTAGAGTTGGCATGGTGGTTGGCATGGTGGTTCAACGCCATGTCCCTTAAGCAAGAATTCGGGGGTTCGATCCCCGCTCTGGCGAATGGCGCAAACTCTGTGGCGAGTTCCCTACCGCTTAGTTAGTCTCACGGCTGCCGGCTGTGGGGATACCTTGGGAAACTAACCAAAAAAAAGTACTAAAGTTTTTGAGTCTAAAAGTAAATATTGTATCGATTAGTATGCGTTTAATTGAAATTAAGAAAACCCTGAACCTTTTCTAAAGTTTGATAGAAACTTATGGGAAAGGTATTTTTTTGGAAAATGCACCTTTTCAAGTGAAAAAACACTTAGGCAACTATACAAGGATTGGTCCCTAAGTCAGATAAACCGTTTCTCTTCTTTTCTACCCCATCTATGAGAAAAAATAAACCGAGAGCAATATCCAGACTTAAAAAATTAAGTTTCCTTTATCAAATCTTGCAATGAAATGGGGTTAGTGTTTCTACCGACGTTATTCTATATTAATATAAGTGTCTAATGATTTACATGATAATCTTGAGTAAATTCTTTTAAATATTCCAACTAGTGGTACAAGTGATATCAAGAGCCAGTGGCGGAGCCATCTTATGATTAAGGGTTCATCTGAACCTTATTCGACGGAAATTATACTATTTATATATGGTTAAATTTTTTATGTATATATAATTGATGTTGAACCCCCTTCGACTAGTTCGTGTGCCTACTTCTTTCGATTTTAAACCACTTTAGTGAAAATTCTGGCTTCGCCACTATCAAGAGCAATATCTTGTTAGATTATTATACATGTTTTGCAGTAAATTTTGGGTCAAATTCATATTAAGAAATCATTCAATTTTTTCAAGTCTTGTTGGTCTTCTATGCAATCGTTTCTGTCAAGTTTTTATGGGGGCAACAATAAATTTATGGAACAAAGTACTATAATACTAATAAATTGATTTGCATGCTTTCTTCTACTTTAGTTTTGGTTGAGTGATATTATTTTAAACACTCTGACAAATAAAATATTCATGTAAGTTTGGGTAGTACGTCAATTAACATTTTTTAATTTCTCCATTATTTAAGTGCTCTGCTTTTTTTTTTTTTTTTTTTTTAACTAGTTGGAGATTTAAAGAAAAAAAATGAAAATTAAAATTTGAGGATTCCCACTAGGTCACTTTAATTATGAATAGAACACAATTCTTTCCTTTAGTTTGTGCGTTTTGTTTAAAATTGAATAGATTGAATTAAAATGTTGTTAAAGTAACCTTTATTGTGTAGATTTTGTTTACTTATAATATGTAAGTATATTTTATCTATGTGAAATAATTATCTCAAAGGAGATTATTATGGTTAGATTACGGATAGTTGTGAACATGTGATACATTTGTAATATATGTTGATAATGTGTCGGTTCAAAGAAAAACATGTTGTTATGCCGTTTTAGTAATCGATATTCATGAACTATGTATAAGAGTACCACTTACAAATCACTATATCTATCCAAAGACTAAATGATAATGTTGCATGTGCTAGATATCTTGAGATGGATCCACTTCTGTGTATATGCGCTTGATAAATTTGCAGTTTTAAGTTTATTTGTTATTTTTCTTTCATTTTTCGTTTAATTTTATTGTCTTCACATATACATGATTTAATTGACGGTTAATTGTGAGCATTATTTGTTTATCTTATAATGTCTTCCATATCTGTCAATATGAACAACATTCCCGTGCTTAACGACACAAACTTCAAAAAATACAAAGAGCACATTATGATTGTGCTTGATTGCATGGATCTTGATTATGTATTGAGATTTAATCGCCCTACAAACTTGAACAAAACTAGTTCGAATGAACAAAAATCTGCATACGAGAAATAAAATGGGAGTACTTGTGCCTATCGAATCATCTCCAAGGACATTTTAGTCCTACTCCTCAGTGAAATTGCTAAGTAAAAATGCAATATGAAACTTCATCATTTCATAATATGTATCGTTTTGTGTTGTGCATGTACGTTATTGAAGTAATGCTTATTTATATAGATTGTATATACAACATTTACTTTTTGTTTAGTTACTAAAGAACCTAGTTCTTTGCTAGTATTGAATGATTGTGTGTGTGATATGAAGTAAAATGTTTTCCTGACAAATAAGTAATTTTCTCACTTATTTTTTAATGCTTGGAATGTAAATAGAAAATATAGGTTCAACATTCACCTCGACTTGGTACAAGAACAACCACTATTTTAAATAATAATAATACTAATAATTAAAAAGGAACAACCATAATTAGGTTTTAGATATTTAGACTGATAGAAGGAGCGTTTCGGAGTAATTAGTAAAATTATTATCGTTCTAATTTTGAAAACAGTCTCTAACAGAAATGTAAGGTAAAATTGCGTACAATTACAATCATAATTAGATTTTAGATATTCAGAGTGATAGAAGGAGAGTTTTGGAGTAACTGATAAATTTGTTGTTGTTCTATTTTAGAAACAGTCTCTAACAGAAATGCAAGGTAAGATTGCGTACAGTTACACCCTTGTGGGGCAGTTCTAAATTCAAGACTCATAAAGCTAAAATTCTGAATTTACCTGTCTAAATTAAATACGTATACATTTTAAACACAAATATATTATTTGAGAAAAGTTATGTTGGAAGTTTATTTATCAAGCTAAGTCATGTTACCCTAGAGATTTAAATCAAGTAATACCCGTTGACTTAGTTTTTGGAATATATTTCAACAATAATAGCTGCATTAGATACTTTTTCTCCTACAAGTGGATTTTAAAAAAAATCAACTTTGACCTTCAATTTAAATTTAAAATTTCTAAATTTATGAGAACAAAGAATAGAGAGCAGGCTTGCATATCTGCAATCACTAGCTAGAGACATTGCTTTTACCCAATATTCTTAAATTTTTATCAATGGCCAAAAACACCATAATTATTCTCATGGTTATTGCTTTTCTGTTCTACAATAGCCACCAAGCTTTATCAGATTCACAACAATGGACTGATCAATCTACAAGCTTTTACGATCACGACGATGAAGAAGAAGAGACTTTTCACTCTCTGAAGTTTCAGGAGAATGCTTATCAGGATCCATGTGCTATGGGTTGCCCCAGTGAAATTTGTGGTTGCTAAATTTAATCAGTTTAGTTGCTATGACAATAGAGATCAACCTTAAATTCTATCTAATGAGTGTGTGTATTTCATTTCCACGTAAGTAATAAATTCCCTCCTCTTCTATGGAGAGTGTCCTAAGTTAGGGGTCTATCGGAAACAACCTCTCTACTTCCCCTGAGGTAGTGATATGGTCTGCGTACACTCTACCCTCTCCAGACCCCACTATGTGGGAATATAGTGGGTATATTGTTGTTGTTGTTGTTCTATGAAGAGTGTGCTAAATCTATAGAATAAAATGTAATGCATAAACTGTGTTTCATCACTTGAGTTCTTATATTGATGACTGGAAAGGGAGAAAAAATTGAAACGTGTGTATCGTCAACATGGAGTAATCAATTTTTTTCTGTAATATTGCACCACGCTTATAAAACAGAATCTGATAGCAGGTAACTTTTCTGTAGACATCAGCCATAATATAATGTATTGAGAAGTAGGAAATAGGAACCTCAGCAGCATGAGATCAAGACGCGTAAGTACATCCTTCTATTTTTTCCTGCTGCCCACTGCACTAGGAAGAAACTATTGTGTAGCTCTCCTAGTAGCCAAAACAAGATTTGCATATCAATGCAGCAAGCAGTTGAGTGTTTCGCAAAAGTACTCAGCTGGATCATGTTCCATCTTCGTTGTCTGAGAGCAAGCAGTCTTCTATTTGCTCCCTGAAAGCAAAGCGATTAGACTTTTATATCCAAGGAGATAGCAAGACGTAAAGATCAAGTCCCCTAAGTTTTAAATAGGGGTGAGAAACGGTGATAAATTTTCATTAATAAAATTACAAACTAGTTCCAACGCTGAAGGGGGGCCTTGGAGTAACTGGTAAAGTTGCTGCCATGTGACCGGGAGGTCACGGGTTCAAGCCTTGGAAACAGCCTCTGTCAGAAATGCAAGGTAAGGCTGCGTACAATAGATCCTTGTGGTCGGGCCCTTCTCCGGACCCTGAGCATAGCCGGAGCTTTAGTGCACCGGGCTGGCCCTTTTTTTTTTCAAAAACATCTCTAAGTTGAAATTTGAACCTCGGGGCAGCCAGCAGCCCAAAAGGAGAAAACACAGGACACTATTCTCTAAGCTTTAACAGTAAAACTATAACGACAATCTTGAAAGGAGAAGAAATGGAAGCCAATATCAAAAAGCATCATCCATCTAAAGATCCATGATACAGCCTAGGCAATTTCAAGCCCTCTGCGGCTACAAAATGGTTTTCCTGGGCTAATGTGGCAGATCAGAACTATCAAGTGCTTAAGCAAGTAAATTTCATACCTTAGCTGTCTCTGACTTAAACGAACACCATCCTCTGCTTGGGAAACCATTGATGGTGGCAAGAGAGAAATGAAATTCTCCAGAGATGAGGGGTCCTTAGGAAGAACCTGAAACTGGCAACTTGCACAGCATGCAGCCCCAATCCCATTAGGACTAGTTTTCCCATTGTCAAAATTACTCGAAGTTTCAAAGTTGGATACTTTTAGAGGACTGTTGCAAATAGGACAGAATGACTCGATAAGAAGGGCATCTTTAGTTTTCAGGTTGTATTTCTTTTGCCTCCTTCGAGATGCTACCTGACCATTATAGTCATTGTCCTCTGGCATTCTATTGAAATGAAAAGGTGTCAGCTTTCCAGCTGTTCTCATGATTGTGCTTTCCCGGGAAGGGTTTTCCTCCTGAAACACAAAAGTTACTTTGAATTTCATGTGCAGGGCTTTCAAGTTGCAGTATCCATGACTTGAACAAGAAACATCTAGGATAGCCGAATAAAGGAAATTTTCAAAATAAATGTTAAGAGCCTCTTTGATAAAGCAATTTATATTCCCTAATAGTTTTCCTTCTCGTTAAAGTAACCAGCAATCACAACATTAACCATGAAACAAGATTCAACTTTTAAAAGCATGTTTTCTTGGTAGGGCTGAAATAACTGAATAAATTTCAGCTACTAGATGCAATTGTTATATTATAATATACTAAGTTTTAGCATCTTATATATCTAACGATTGCTTTTTTCATAGGTTTTCCTCGCAGTAAACACCAACTTCCACTGTAGATGGGACCATCAACTTAAACCAACAAAGTTAATCTGCTTTTACCTGCAACAATTTTACAAATGAGGAGATCAAGCCATTGATACCAGCACGTGTTCCATTAAAAACTTCTACAGTCATCAAACTGCCCTGGCAAAGTATGTCGAGCCCCACCATGAAGTAATGGTTTTGACGCACAAGGAAAGGGCAAGCAGAAATGAAATACTCAGAGTCAGAAATTACATGAGATTGTGACAAAAATACGACATTAAATTCTAAACAAGAATTAAATTTGTTTTGAATCTTAGTTTTCAAGTGCAACAAACCTGTCAAGGTTGCAAAGCATGTTCAACTCATGAATAGGACAATCACGGAGGGGAAGAACCACAGGTATCTTCCACCTTGCATCAACATACTGGATATCAGCAGCTAAAGAGTAACCTCTCCCCTGGAGAAAATAAAAACCTTTTGCACATTAGAGAGTTCTCTCTCAGTTTTTGAATATGAGAGATGTCATTGAATTCTATACAGGTAACCAGTGTAAATATTTATTTACTAGCTCAAAGGAGTTGATCTTTTATACAATAACTAACATGGATTTATGAATTTATAACCAATAAAATGAGTAATAAAAATATTGATCAAATCAGATAAAACAATCACACCAAACAGATCATGACCAAGTATGTTCAAGAAAAATGGCCAGGAAGGAATACAGAACAAGATCCTCATATATATACACATAATCGTTTTTGCATTAGACGTATTTTTGTTGCGCAATCTCAAAGTATTAGCCCCCAGGGCTTTGGTGAAAGTTAAGAACGTAGCTAGTGGTGTATGGGTTAGGCGTACGTGACAGGTTAGAACCCTAATGCTGACAAAAGCTTGGTATTTCAGTGGAGACAGGTAGAGGATTTATGAGCAATACCTTTAATTTTTTAGAAAAAGACAACCTCTTCTGCCTGAATCATGGATAATCACATTTTTTTAGTTTTTTATCTCTTCATCTATACGGAAGGGTATGAAGGAGAGCCTTGGAGTAACTGGTAAAGTTGCTGCCATGTGACGAGGTCACAGGTTCAAGCCTTGGAAACAGCCTCTGGCAGAAATGCAAGGTAAGGCTGCGTACGATACACCCTTGTGGTGGGGCCCTTCCCCGGATACCGCGCATAGCGGTAGCTTTAGTACACCGGGCTGCCCTTTTATACGGAAGGGTATGGCCTATGGGGACCAAATTTAGGTACTTCACACTTCCACTGAGCTCTTATAATATACTCCAACCCTTTACTCTGGTTCCATCTGGATCATGTCAAATTGAAGTCCAAAGTTCCCTTTTTCCCAGTTTGCCAGAGGACAAAATTTCTTCGTCATTCATCCATGTGAATAAACATTTTCAGTTTTTTAGCAAAAGAAGAGAGTGAGAGGTTCATTGAACGAACCTACCTTGACAGTTGCTTCAAGTACATGACAAGCTATTCTTGATGTACACGTTCCTAGTAGAACTTTGGTATATCCATGCTCAATAGCTATCTGCACATTTAAGCAACATGTATAAATTGGGATCTACGTTTTCCCCTGTAAAGCTCAAGATCGTGATTATGTAAAGTCGCCAAACCTTTTGTAGGGAGAGCATACGAAAATGCTCCAATAGATCTTCTTTTCCTGTGATATCACTAACTGCATTTATTAATTCATTCAGTCTATCTTTTGCACCAGCTTCAGGCGAATAAATTGTCTCCGTTGGGACTACGTGAAATTGTTTCACAGGTGGAGCCAAATCTGACACAATAAGTTTCATCTCCTCAATAGCTCTATCAAGGTAACCAGATGAGACAGCTGAACAGGTTTTTTCATCAATAAATGCAACCCCAACACCGAAAACTGGTAACGCTCTATCTCTACTGGCATCAAAGTTCTTCTGAGCTTTGGTTTGCATCTCATGTATAAACTGCAGAGCCACCCTAGAAGATAAAAAGTAAAATATTATTGTAGCACATACCTTTTACACAAGACTAATAACCTACTCCACATCCTTTTTAAGTCATAACAAGCAGCAAGTCTGGCTTAATGAACTTCTATGATATACGCCATTGTTGACACATATAAACACATAAAATTTTAAATAAAACGTAAAAAATGATGTTAGTAAGTTATACAGATACACACACCCACAGTGCCTGTGCAGGCGTGCATAACATGAATTATAAGATTTATCAGAAAAGGAAGGTGAATTTCAAGATGATGCAAGAGGTTCTAGGTTATTTACAAATTCAATGAACTTCGAACTTCGGTCTACCGGAAACAACCTCTCTACTTCAGCTAAGGTAGTGGTATGGTATGTGTACACTCTACCCTCCCCAGACCCCACTATGTGGGAATACACTGGGCATGTTGTTGTTGTTGTTGCAGTGAACTACGAACTTCAGGTATATGTTGCCTCCACAATTTTGGATACAATTCAACATAAGACGATATCAATCGACGGAGAAACAATAGTGATACAAATGCGACTATGAAGATCAACATGTGTACAAGTGAAGCAAAGGATCATCAGAGGAAGTGCAATGCTGAGACGTGAGAAGGATCAAAGACACACAAAAGCCGCCCAATTTGCTCATTTGTTATACTAGAGGGGCACCCCTTTTTCATTAAGGGTCTTTTGGGAATTTCATCTTTTATGTAATAAAGAGACTATATATAGTTTAGTAGTAGGGATTTTCATTACTTAGTTGATTATTGTTGTATGAACTTGAAACTTGAAACACCTAAGTCCTCTCTCCTTTGAGGCAAACCGAAACTGGGACAAGAAACTAGTGTGGATTCACTAGTGATTGTATTTTGCTTGAAACGTCGACATTTGAGAGGTGGATTACGATCTCGTGTCTACGTAAGAGTTATGTGATTGTTGTGTGTAGGTGTTAGGGGTCTTAGAGTTTAACATACTCTTTGGTTCTTAGGATTTATACCCTCATTTGTCTCACTACCTATCTTTACGTTTCTTGTAATCGTTTTTGTGTTCTTGTTCTAGTAAAACCGTGTATTGTTGCTATTGAGTTGTTGTTCTCCTCATTTCGTGGTCATCTTGTTCTTGTTGTATTGTTGCTGCTTTTTGGTGTTAAACACCTTGTAAACTCGTGATACTTGTGTTGTTATTGTTGGCCGAGAATTGTAGTGTTGGGGTCTCGGTTTTGTTGTTGGATTTGTGGACTGTTTTGGACGTTTTGGGTGTTTGTGGACTGTTTTGAGCCTTCTTAGATACCGTTTGGTATCAGAGCAAGGCTAGTTGTGTTCCTACACTACCAATCTTGGGGTCTCTTGGTCAAAAAAAAAAAAAAAAAGTGTTGAGTCGTTCTTGTTCTTGGCCGAGGCATCCTTGTTCTTGTGTTGTTGGCCGAGAATAGTGTCTAGATTTAGATGTGTTTTTGTTGTCTTAGTAGTTTCTTGTGTTAGTTTCTTGTCCACTAACACTTATTGAGTCTATATCCAAGTGTTGAGTTCTTGACTAGTTGTTGTTGAAGGTTGGACGGCTAGAAAGTTGTTGGTTGTTCTTATTAATCTTGAAGTGGTGTTCAACAAAGGTGTTGTTTGGTTTTTGAAAGAGAAAAGAAAGACAAGACTTTGTGTTTGTCTTGAAAACAATTTCAAGACAACACCAAAGTGGAAAAAGAAAAAGAGGAGTTCAAAAAGTATAGTTACTAAAAAGGAGTAACAACACTTTTCAAGAATAGACCAAAGTGGAAAGAGACAAAGCTACTCCAAAAAGATGTTTTGCCAAAAGAGTGCAAGTTGGTGAAAAGTTGATAGAAGACTTTTTGACTCTTAAAAAGAGAGTCTCAAATCTTGTCCACCTACACCATAGCCGAACTTTCTTCATCAAAGGAGTGAGATTGAACAACTTGATACTTGAAACAAATTTTCTTCAACAACGTGTGTTTTTGTCTTGTAGGTTGTGTGGTATTGTTGCTTGCGGTTCAAAGACTTGAACCTTTGTTGGTGTTGTTGTGTGTGATATTGTGGACTGTTTTGGTACAATGGAACCTGAGACCTCATCCCTTCAACCCACGGTGGACCACAATGCTACAAGTATCATTTTGGCCCGCTTTGAAGCTATGTCCCGAGACATGGCTAGGATGACCGCGGGTATTGAAAAACTAGACGCGGATGTGGTATCAATGAAGGGTGAAGTGTTAATTATAGGTGGGAGATTGGAGAGAGTGGAAAGCCAAAGAAGCCGACCTTCAACCCCTCGACACATTTCACCAACTAGTACTCCCGAGGCCATGCACCAAATGCTATATCCACCCATTGCCACAAATCAAACCAACC
Source organism: Capsicum annuum (assembly GCF_002878395.1). Taxonomy (NCBI): domain Eukaryota; kingdom Viridiplantae; phylum Streptophyta; class Magnoliopsida; order Solanales; family Solanaceae; genus Capsicum; species Capsicum annuum. The sequence goes on along the minus strand of NC_061120.1, from coordinate 217,748,749 downwards.
CTTACTCCCAAAACCAAGATCATGATAGACCAAGCCACCCTCCACTTCACCAAGTCCAACAAGAAGGACTTGGAACCCAAATTGCACCACCAAACCCGAGCCCACCCATCCAAACTCCACTTGACCAAAGACCTCACTATCCAAATCTAATCCCACCGCTACAAGCTCCACTTAACCCAAATAGACCCGTCCATGTTGAGGGGTATGGTAGCAGATAACAACATGCTGGTTATGGACCCTATGATGAAGTTTACATGAGAAGGGCGGAGATGGGGGTAGGCAAGGTGATCCGAGGGAAGTTCACGGCCGAGAAGGAAGAGTTGGTCATTGAAACTAACAAGGGAACCAAAACCGTGATGTAGGGCCAAATACCATCAAGGTGGGGGCTTCCAACATTCAAAGGTGAGAGTGATCCGGAAGAGTTTCTAGCTTGGGAGTCCTCTTGTGAGAGAATCTTCCAAGTTAATGATCTTACCTAGGAGAAAAAGAGTTGTTATGCGATTGCACATTTTGAGGGTTATGCTACTACGTGGTGGGAGCATGTGAAGTGAATTGGAAATGTTTTGATTGAGAGGCAGCCCTCTTCTTGGTTTCGGTTAAGGTACCTCATGAGATAAAGGTACTTACCCGAGAGTTACCATCAAGAGCTACTTGCTAAGTTGTATAACTAGAGGCAAGGGAACAAAAGCGTCGTGGCTTACTATGATGAGTTCCAACAACTCATTTTGAAACTAGATCACCGAGGGGAGCAAGTGAGCCACGACATCATTCGATTCAAGGTGGGGTTGAATAGGGACATTGCCTCACGATTGACACTTCACAAGTTCGACACCATTGATGCCATCTTCCAAGCCACCTTGGAAGTTGAGAGGGAATTACGGGAAAAACCGAGTGTCAAGCTCAAGGGGCAATCTCCCTCGGGATGGCACAAGGACAAAAATGACCCATCCAATGTGGAGAAACCTGAGGACAAGGCTGGCCAAGCCGAGAACAAGGTTCACCAAAGGTAACCTCCAAGAAATGAAGGTAAACCGCATTCCTCTTCTAGTTCTAAGGGTTTTCAATGTTTTAAATGCCAAGGTTGGGGACACAAGGTTAACGAGTGTCCAAATAGGAGAAATATGATCCTAAGGGAGGGGAAATGGTACTTTCTTGGGGAGGAGGTGGGACTTGAACTGAAGGAGATTGATGATCAATCTCAAGATGGAGAGAAGGTAGAACCCGAGGAGCCAAAAGAGGGGATGAGGAAGATGTTTGGCCGTGTGAAGGTGAGATTGTAGTGCCTATGTATATGGCAAGGAAAGTCATGCTTAGTGAGGGTATGGAAGAAGAAGCCGAGAGTGAGGAGGATGAAGAAGGAGAGAAGCCGAGAGTTGGGATTGTGGGATTTGCCCATAAGGACTCCTTGTTGATTACTAACCGAGATACTAGCACTTTGCCTAGTGTTAAATCTTCATATGTGCAGGTTGTAGAACATATAAGTCCAAGGGGCATGCTTGATGATCTCATGGGACCCTTGGTTGAACATCCTAACCTTGGGAAGAGCAATGAAGAGGTGATGCAAAGAGGAGAGCTTGCCGGTGATGATTGCTTGAATTTGAGGGCAAATTCCTCTCAAGATGGAGAGGATGATACAAGTGAGACTATGAAGATTAACGTGTGTACAAGTGCAACAAAGGATCATCCTAGGAAGTGCAATGTTGAGACGTGAGAATGATCAAAGACACACCAAAGCCGCCCCATTTGCTCATTTGTTACATTAGAGGGGCACCCCTTTTTCATTAAGGATCTTTTGGGCATTTCATCTTTTATGTAATAAAAAGACTATATATAGTTTAGTAGTAGGTATTTTCATTACTTAGTTGATTATTGTTGTGTGAACTTGAAACTTGAAACACCTAAGTCCTCTCTCCTTTGAGGCAAACCGAAACTGGGACAAGAAACTAGTGTGGATTCACTAGTGATTGTATTTTGCTTGGAAACTGTGAGAAATATAAGAGAAAAATATTATTGAATTGTTGTAACTACATTATTACATTGAGGCCCTATTTATAGACAATTCATTCCAATCCTTTTCCTAATAGGACACTACATTACAATCCTTTTCAAGTAGGATTTTATACGCTATTCCTATTCCTACTTATATTCTAACACTCCCCTTCAAGCTGGTGCATAGAAGACATATGTACCAAGCTTGTTATGGATGTAACTAATATGATAATCGGTGAGGGACTTGATGAAGATATTTGCAAGAAAACCGATAAGGACTGCTTTGGACGTTTGGGAGACCTCAATTGAAACGGAACAAACTGAAAAAGTGATCCAAAAAGTAGTAAATATAGCCGTAAAGTCGATGTGTCCCTGGAAAATTGTCGAAAACTGGTATAAAATATACGGGTCATCTCGAAGTCAAGAGACGAGTAGATCTTGAACATGAAAGTACTGGAAACTTCGCCGAAATATGCTCACACGCCAGATTATTAGATTTGATGGCTGAAAAGTGACTATAATCCGAGGAAAAAAAAAGTATATGGGTAGGGTCGGAATGATGACACGACCCTACTGAAAAAGAGAAATATGTGTAGGGTCGGAATGATGGCACGACCCTATTGAGAAGTAGAAATTATATGAGTAGGGTCGGAATGACGGCATGATCCACCTGGAAAAGAGAAATTATATGGGTAGGGTCGGAATGATGGCACGACCCTACTAAAAAAGATCTGAGGAGTCTCCGGAAAGACGTACGGAACTATGTAAATTAAATCTGAGGAGTCACCAGAAAGATGCATGGTGCTATGCAACTCAGATATGAGACAGTAGTCCGGAAAGATGCACGGTGCTACGCAAATCAGATATGAGAAAATAGTCACCGAAAAGAAGTACGGTGCTAAGAAAAATAGATATGAAAAAGTAGTCACCGGACAGATGCATGGTGCTACGCAAAGATATGAGAAAATAGTCACTAGAAAGATACACAGTGAGTCAGTGACCCAACTTTGCTAACATAATCATTGGCCAGACGGGTAGCATATATGGATTATAGCCACCCGCCGGCAGTGGAAACTCTTTGATTCTTTACCAAGATCGTGGAAGCTCTGATACCATGTGAGAAATATAAGAGAAAAATATTATTGAATTGTTGTAACTACATTATTACATTGAGGCCCTATTTATAGACAATACATTCCAGTCCTTTTCCTAATAGGACACTACATTACAATCCTTTTCCAAGTAGGATTTTATATGCTATTCCTATTCCCACTCATATTCTAATAGAAACGTCGATGTTTGAGAGGTGGATTCCGATCTCGTGTCTACGTAAGAGTTAGGTGATTGTTGTGTGTAGGTGTTAGGGGTCTTAGAGTTTAACATACTCTTTGGTTCTTAGGATTTATACCCTCATTTGTCTCACTACCTATCTTTATGTTTCTTGTAATCGTTTTTGTGTTCTTGTCCTAGTAAAACCGTGTATGGTTGTTATTGTGTTGTTGTTGTTCTCCTCATTTCGTGGTCATCTTGTTCTTGTTGTATTGTTGCTGTTTTCTGGTGTTAAACACCTTGTAAACTCATGATACTTGTGTTGTTATTGTTGGCCGAGAATTGTAGTGTTGGGGTCTCGGTTTTGTTGTTGGATTTGTGGACTGTTTTGAACGTTTTGGGTGTTTGCGGACAGTTTTGAGCCTTCTTAGATACCGTTTGGTATCAAATAGGAAAAGGAAAGGGTGGGAAGGGTACACATCAAGATACCAAAGAATACATTAAAGCCCAAATAATACACTGTGTAGAAGATAGAGTTAGACAAGGCAAGAATTTTACACACACAACTCATGAGCTCAAGCCGTTAGAGTGTGAAGCCTTTGTGTCTAACGCAAATATGAGGTGGATAACTGGGAATGGATTTTCCGGAAGTACGACTAAGAAATTTGGTCCTTATCTCTAAACGAGACTCACACTCAGCAATCCAAAGGTATATCTCAGTTAAACAAGGCTAATCTCTAAAATTCGTTAGCAGGATGAAAGCCTTAAAAGAAGCATGCCTCACTCTTGACAATCTTATGAGAAGAAGATTCCAACTGGTCAATAGGTGTTACAATACATGTGTCAGTCAAAATCAGAAAGTATCAACCACTTTATGCTTCGCTTCCCTTTTGCAATACACTTTAGGACATGTTCCTAGCTGTTTTGGGTATAAATTGGTCTACGCCCTTCAATATCAGGGATGCTTACACTAGTTGGAGCTCTGTAGAAGTTAGAAATTCCATCAGAAAAAATCTAGATCGTGACCTTAGCCTGTAATTTTGGTGTATTTGGAATGAAAGAAGCAGGAGATTTCCCAGTGGAGTTTCAACTCCAATTTATAAGCTTAAGGCTAGTTGTTTGGTTAACCTTTTTAGCTGGGCTAACTCTTCCCCTATAGATAATTTAGATCACTACCTGGATTTTATTTTTATTTTTTTTAATAACCGTGGTGTGGCCAGCTTGCCCACACCTCGACTAATTCCACGGGACACCTGCCACCTTTCACCAACAACATGTAACTTTGTCCACCAACGTAAGGACAGATGGAAAGAGATCGCCTAATGTGTTTTGCGTATGCTGAATTTGAACCTGACACCTCATGATTCTCAACCCACTTCATTGACAACTAGGCCACGCCAACTACCCTAACTAATTTGGCATATATAGACAATTGATATCATCTAACCCAACTAGTTTAGAATTCAGGTCATTGATCTATTATTTCTTTCACTGAACTAACCAGACCATAGATGGAGTCTTTTCTACACCACCAGCACATGCTAGACATATAAACTGATTAATCAGGACTAAAAGTCAGTAGGAAACTACATTTAACAAAATTGTTAAACCCTAAATATAATCTCGTAAAGCAAACAACTTTCAACAACAAACCCAGTGTATTCCCACACAATGGGGTCTGGGGAAAGTAAGATGTATGCAATCCATACCACTACCTCCGGAGAGGTAGCAAGGCTGTTTCCGATAGACCCCCGGCTCAAGACAGAGAATAAAAAGCAAACAACTTTGAAAGTTAATAATTCAACTAAGCAAATTTCCAGATCACAATGAGGATTTGTTCGGAACCTAGAACAAGTACTGCCAGAGAAGGCAACAAGGACATTATCCAATGGGGAAATCATTTGCAACTCACATGTGCAACTCAAAGACACATCCCCATTCATTAGGTCAATCTCTAAACTTAGTTAGCCAGAATTCCAATATATGCTCAATAAAGGCCCAAACTTTGAGAAACTCACAAATGTCTATTGTTGTTATGATAATTATCTTCAGAACAAGAATTAAATAGACCCAAATAAGAAACTGATGAAATGCAAAAGGGGCATATATAGACAATTCATATCATCTACCCCAACTAGTTTGGCATGAAGGTTGTTGATCGATTATTTCTTTCACTGAACTAACCAGACCAAAGACAGAGTCTTTTCTTCACCACCAGCTCATTTCAAACAAATAAATTGATTAATCAGGACTAAACTGTTAAACTCTAAACCCCAAACGCTAAATATAATCACAAAAAGGCATCTGTCCTAGCCTTGGTGGACAGAGTTACTTGGTATCGGTATCTGCTGCTGGTGTGAGGTGGCAGGTATCCCGTGTATTTAGCCGAGGTGCGCGAAAACTGGCCCGGATAGTACAGTTAACAAATAATACAACAACATATAATTAACACAGCAAAATGAAAGCAATTAATAATACAGCAAAGAAATTAACATATTGACAATGAGGAAGTGTTCGGAACCTGGAGCAAGTACCACCAGAGAAGGCAACAAGTACATTATCCGACGGTGAAATCATAGCATTAGCAGTAACAGCAAGTCTAAACTTCCCAAATAGATTACTACGGAAGCAATCTACACAGAATCTTCCGGCATCACTACCACCGCCGTCTACGACGGAGACGTCGGCGGTGCTGGCGGCGATGGTTGTATTAACCTTACATTTGATACATATTGAATTATCCAAATGCTCGGTGGTTCTACGACTGTTTACGACGTCGTTTAAAGGTTCATTTTTCTTTGCTACCGGCGGCGATTCGGCTGCTCCGATGGAAGTGTCATCTCTGTAACAACCGGACTGGCAGGTTCCGGAGTTGCACGCCATTTTTGGCTAGAAATGAAAGGAATGTATCGAAGAGCGGTATTTATATGTTGGGCTGGTATAGACTTACCCTATAGAAAAGTAGTTAAATTGCTAAAAATGGCGCGACTATTTAATTTTTGGCCAGTTTTTTTAATATAACATAAACATACACTTTAACACACCACATTTACATAAATTTTCATCCTCACAAACTAATTATAAAAATTTCAATTAATTATATAGTATTTTCATTGAATATTTTAGGAGCTAATTATTAATCTCAATAAACTCAAAATTTTAAAAAAAATATCAAAAATTAATTGTATATCCTTACAAAAGGTAATATATATTTTCATTATATATTATATATCTCAACAGTTTCAAAATCAAAAAAATATATTAAGAGGTAATTATGTATCTTTATAAAGTAAAATTATATTTTCATTGAATGTATTGAGAATAAATATGTATCTCGAATAAATTAATTAAGGATGACAAAAAAATTTCAAAACTAAAAAAAACACACAAGTCTTACATACTCAAAATTAAGATTTTCACTAATTATATAATACATTGAAATTTTCTATAATTAACTTCAAACTATTGAAATTTATATTATCTAACCTTGTTAAAAATGGCTCGACTATTTAAATTTTGATTAGGTTCTTAATAATTATTACGAGATAACTAATTTCAGAATTAATTATTCGATAACTTAGTTCGGACCAAGCGAACCCTTACAATATACTCTGTTATTTCTTCTCCCTCTCAGACTCTCAGTCCAAATAACTAAACCCTCCATTGCCACCACCATTCCGCCGTATCTTCCCCCACCAATTTCAGTAAGTTTCTCTTATGAATTTATGTTTACATTTTTTATTTTTTTTGGAAGAAGTAGAAGTACTAGTTAAAATAATTTTTTTTTTATAACCATGTTATCCGGATCAACTTCCCAGTTTATTTAACTAATTTCACGGAGTACCTGCCAACTTATATACAAAAACACAAAAGTACTAGGCACCTGACAGAAGTACTAGCAGAAAGTACTTTTTTTTTAATAATCGTCGGGCCAGTCTTCAACTAATTTTACGGAATACCTGTCACCTAATAACAACAACACAATGGCGGAGCCAGAATTATTTTCATTGAGGGGTCAGGACTAGTCGAAGGGTTCAACATCTATTATATATACGTAAAAAAAAAAAAAAAAGGTAGTTCGGTGCACTAAAGCTATCACTATATGCGGTGTTCGGAGAAGGACCCCACCACAATGGTGTATCGTACGCAGTCTTACCTTGCATTTCGGCCAAGGCTCAAGGCTTGAACTCGTGACCTCCTGGTCATGTGGCAGCAACTTTACCAGTTACTCCAAGGCTCCCCTTCACTCCAAGGCTCCCCTTCATCTATTATATATACATAAAATTATTTTTGATCATATAAAAATAGTACTCCTCCGTTTCAAAAAGAATGACCTACTTTGACTTGGTACAAAGTTTAAGAAAATAAAGAAGACTTTTGAATCTTGTGATCTTAAATTAAAGTTGTGTCAAATGTACCAAAATGCCCTTCAATCTTGTGGTCCTAAACATGCCATGTGGAAAGTTGAAATTAAAGTATTGCCAAAAACGGAAAGGATCGTTCTTTTTGAAACAGACTAAAAAGGAAAGTAGTTCATTCTTTTTTAAACTGAGGGAGTATAATTTTTCGACGAAGGGGATTCGGATGAACCCCTAAATTCAATGTGGCTTCGCCACTGTAGATAGTAGGTAACTCTGTCTACTATGATTAGGATAGATGAAAATGAATCATCCATTGATGGAAGTACTAGTTAAAAAAAAAAAAAACTTTTTTCGTTACCGCCGCTATCCGGGGCCTCTTGCTGGATTGCAGGCCTCGACTAATTCCACAGAATAACTTCTACATAATAACAGCAACACAATAGATACCAAGTAACTATGTCCACTGTGGATAAGATAGACGAAAAGAAATCGCCCACTGAAAGAATACTAGTAAAAAGATACTTTTTTTTAATAATCCAGGACAGCTTACCAGCTTGTTCAACTAATTTTATGAATACCTGCCACCTAATAACAACAACATAATAGATACTAGGCCTCTGTTCACTGAGACTAGGACGGATGAAAATGAATCATCCATTGATGGAAGTACTAGTAAAACAAAATAATAACTTTTTTGTAACCGCGCTATCCGGGGCAGCTTGCTGGATTGCAGGCCTCGACTAATTCCACGGAATAACTTCTACATAATAACAGCAACATAATAGATACTAAGTAACTATGTCCACCTAGTGATTTTGTAAAAACTTGTGGGACTCTATTTGCAGAGATGATGACATTGACATATATATTTAAGCAATGTACTGAGTAAAGATAGAAAAAAAAAATGAAGACTTTTACCTTTAAAATTTCAGTAATTCACTTCAATGAGCTGAAAAATACAGTTTTGTATTTTTAAATATTTATTTTTGTGCATTTTCATAAATGTGTGTTAAAAGATTTTCTTCACGGTACCAAAATGTTTTCTGTGTGTCAACAATAAGAACAACATAGCCAGTGTAATCCCACAACGTGGGGTTTGGGGAGGGTAAAGTGTACGCAAACATACACCTACCTCAGAGGTAGAGACGTTGTTTCAAATAGACCCTCGACTCAAGAAAAAAAATCTGAATTTTAAGATTTTCTTGCATTCCTATGGTTGGATAATCACTAGTTGGTAGACTAATTGCTAAGATATCTGATTCTATAGAATGACTGCTGCCAATGGCTTGAGTGACTTGTCTTCAGAGATGGAGGTGGCTGCATTTAGACGTCTTTTCCCTTTGCGCTATCATGAGCAACATCTTCTTAAATCTGTCCGACCTGATGCCCGAAAGCTTGGAAGTGCTAGAGATACAACAGTAGCACTTGGTTTGGCTAACTCAACAGATCAGTTGTTATTATATTATCTTTTCTCAGGAGTTGTCCAAACTTACATTTGTATTTTCGCTGCAGGTGCTGTTGCCTCTGCTGATGGATCAGCACTGGCCAAGATTGGCGCCACTGTAAGTGTATCCTTTGTATGAATCACTTCTTAGTCATTGTATAGGAGCTTCCATTCTTCACTCGAATTGCTTCTAAGTTGATTGGTTATCTTTCATCAATCGCAGACAATGCTGGCTGCCATCAAAATGGAAGTAATGACACCAACAATGGAATCTCCAGATGAGGGATCTCTAGGTAAAAAACCTCTCATGTCTCAACTCTTATTATCTCATTACCCATATAGTTTCCGGTTACATATATGATTCTATTGTGATTGCAGCTATCGAATTCCACATGCCTCCCATTTGTTCTCCCCTGGTTCGACCTGGTAGGCCTGCGGATGTAGCATCAGTAATTTCAAAGCAGCTGTCAGACACTATCTTGAGGTATGTAATAATAGCTTCCAGATGCCTCAAACTTGGAGTCTAAGTATTTGTCATCGTCTAATTCATTATGCTGATTTTTTTTTCTGACCATGTTATACGGTAGTTATGGTTTTATTTTTATAATTTTGCGCATGTCTGATAATCTAATACTACGCAACAAGTTATATTTAAGGTCCAACTAGGCCACTTGTGGTCCTGCAGCAAACATCACATCCTGCTTCAGGAATCTTGTCCGTGTTTCCAGACTTCGTGGGGGGTTCCTACTTATTGATAAATGAATAGTAGCAGCTATCATTTTACTGAAAAAGGTTCTGAAAGAACTTTGCATCGCAAGACTGTAGGTTTCTTCGCTCTGGCTACTATTACAGTATTGCTGGACTAAGTTGCGCGGACTCTTCACTTTTGATGCCGCACCCGTGTCGGATTCTTCAAAAATACACCAGTTTTGGCGAATCCGACACGCGCTCATTGAAATTTTTGAAGGGTCCAAGCAACATAATTACTGGATAAACCATAAGCAGTTTCTAGAAGAGCTTTATGTTACAAGGGAGAGTATTCGTCTTCTGCTTTCTCCTACGAGAATAACCTTGCATGAATCCATTGAATCAAACATGCCGCCATATGAAAAATCTGAATCCATTCGCGCTGTTTTGGACTTAATCATATCTGTTAACGCCCCCTCCTACGAAAATATTTCTACCAAGTATCTCCGGTTGTTGAAAAAGTCTTTAACTTTTCTATTATTTTTGTAAGGATAGAAGTAAGAGAGAGATAAGTTATTGTTAGTTTTGTTTTCCCTTCCCTTTGTAGCCATGTCCTTCCTCTTGACGACATTAATAAAGTAAATGAAATTGTGCTCTTTCTAATAGCTAAGCTTTTAGATGAGATGATCACACATTTCAACCGCATCTTCTTCATATTTGTTGTTTTATTACTTTGTGAGAAGTATGCCTCTACAATCTCCTTAATGAGCAATGGAAATGTTTACAGTTCTGGCATGATTGACTTAAAAGAATTGTGCTTGGTTGGAGGAAAAGCTGCATGGATGGCCTACCTGGTAAGTGCTAATGAATATGAAGATCTTGTCTTCGTGCATTTTTTCCATGATAGGAAAAGGAAAAGTTTGTTCCTTAATTGTACGTTAACTGAAGAGTTAAATCGCCAGAATATGAAACTATGAAATCCTTGGCAATTTCTAGGTTACCATGTATTGTAACATCTATTGACCATTTGGAATTTTCTTCGCATAAAATTGTCTTGAGTGAGGCATGCTTCTCTTGAGGCTTTCATCCTGCTGACGGATTTTAGAGATTAAGCTCATTTAACTGCGATATACCTTTGGATTGCGAGCGTGAGTCTCCTTCAGAGATAAGGACCAAATTTCTTAGTTGTACTTCCAGAAAATCCATTCCCAGTTATCCTCCTCATTTTTGCGTTAGAGACAAAGGCTTGGCACTCTTATGGCTTGAGCTCATGAGTTATCTGTGTAAAATTCTTGCCTTTTCTAACTCTATCTTCTACACAGTGTATTATTTGGGCTTTAATGTATTCTTTGGTATCTTGATGTGTACCCTTCCCACCTTTTCCTTTTCCTATTGTTTCTCTGTCGATTGATATCGTCTTATGTTGAGTTGTATTCAAAATTGTGGAGGCAACATATATCTGAAGTTTGAAGTTCACTGAATTTTTTTATTATGAGCCGGGGTCCATCGGAAACAGCCTCTCTATCTCACATATGAGGTAGTGGTATGGACTGCGTACACTTATCCTCCCCAAACCCCACTTGGTGGGAATATACTGGGTATGTTGTTGCTTGTTGATGTTGCATTTATGTTGATTTGGACAATACATTTTTCCCTTGTTCATATTTGGCGTTCAAATTTTCCCCACCTTTATTTCTTCATTTTATGCTAATACAAATGCTTTTAGATTGTACGCTAAGTTGTTGGTATTTATTCCTATGTTATATAATATTTTCAGGACATATACTGTTTGGATGCGGATGGTGCCCTGTTTGACGCTGCATTACTGTCTGCAGTTGCTGCCTTTTCGCATTGTAAGTTTGCTATCGCTTGGTTTTTTTAGTATTCCTGTAATAGTTGTCCCATGAGAGACAACAATATTGTACTTTATATTCCATTTCTAGTTTTGAGATTGGAAATGGACCGCATGTTAAAATGAAGTTTGAGAAGTAAGGTTTTCCGTACCAATGGTGAACAAGGGTAAGAGTTTTCTTTATGATAGCAGAACGTATCTAATATTATCAACCGATAACGGCAAATACAAGCTTCACAAAGAAGTAAGAAGATGAAATGAAAGAGGACCAGCTGTCCCCACAAGTTCCTCGGGCTATTAGCAAGCATGTTAAAGGAGCAATGCTGTCGAATCTAAGTATGTGTCATGTAATAAACCTTAAATGAAGGCCAGTCGTGAAGAGAATAAAAAGAAAGAGGGGATGAACTGTTCTTAGTTTAAGCAATATGTCAAAAGAGCTATACACGATTAATTTGGAAAACTTGATTCTTAAGTGTTCATGTAATTTTACAAATAAACTGGATTTCTTGCAGTGAACATTCCAGTAGTGTCTTTGAATGATGATGGGCGAATAGTTCTCGTTTCTGAGGACACTGTCCAATTGAAATTAGAGAAGGAGCCCGTGAATACAGAGAAAAGAAAGCTCAAATTGAACTCTCCGCCATTCTCGTTAACATGCATACTTCACAAGAACTACATCCTCGCAGATCCTACAGCAGAGGAAGAATCAATAATGGAAACGGTTGTAACTGTGGTATTGGACTCGTCTTACCAGCTTGTTTCGCTTTATAAACCAGGTGGACCAGTTCTTGGCCATACATCAATTATCCAGGTTAGTTTGCATCATAATCCTAATGCTTACCTAAATGGCAGCACGGTTTCTTCTTCCTATGTTGAAATAATTTTTGGTTCAGCTTTGTATTAAAATTGCAGAAATATTGCTATTTTCCTATGTTGCGTGATGGTTTCCAGAAAACGCTATGGATTGTTACTTTGATATGTCACTCATTATGAATACAGTAGGATAGATAAGTAATGGAGGATTTATTCCTTTTTCTTTGTCTCCTAACACCCCTCCCCTCAAAGTTCTATTTCGGAAGCTTTTGGGGTTGTGGTTTCGGATGGGGGAATCAAGGAGTGGATGTTAAAGTATCCCAATTCATGTCCTTTGTCGTCTATCTCCTCGCTTCTCTCTGTATACTGAACGAATAGTAAAGTTTGGCCGCTTTGACTGATAGTTGATAGATAATAAGGGAGTTTGCCCATTTTAGTCGCATTATACCTTTTTTCTCTTTTTTATCATCCGGAGTAGTCACCAATAATAGATTGTGATGGAATGGAAGTTGGTTTCACGTATTGTTTTTGCGTCTGAATGACACCTTAAAAGTTAACTGAATAATGGATTTGGAAGAGCTTCGATAAAATAAGTTGCTCCATAACCATGCGCCTGAAGTGGTTTTCTGGCGACGTGCTTCAAAAGGTGATCAAACCCACTAACGGGGACATCATTAAGAGGCAGAGTTTCGGTTTGTTTCTCAAGAGAAAGTATAAACGAAAGAAACATAGTAAACATTACCATAGGAGGTAGGACTTGAGGCACAGGAAAGATGCTCAAACGAGGTAAACCCCCCACCTCCAATAGCGCGGTTGGTAGTACAAGTTACTGAGAGAGCAAAGTGGGGAGGTGGCATGTTAACAAACTTGCATAGTGTTACATGTGTAACTGATCTGCATGAAGTTAGCAATTGATCTGAGAAACACTTTAACTAGGCCTTGCTCTTCTAATGTGAAAGGTAGCCGGCCATTCGTCAAGGCCCAGGAATCCGCTGGACATCTCATCGGCAGGATTTGACACCCCCATCCGAAAGTTCCACACCTTGGAACGTTACATATGTAACCGATCTGCATGTTGTTAGCTATTGATATTAGAGACACTTTTCAACTTACATTCCATAGTTCCTTATTAATCCTGCACTGTCTGCAACGCTTTCGCCAAAATATTCCAGTAAATATTAGTTCAAAAGATTATATCTTGACCTCTTTTTTTTACAAGAAATGTTCATTATATTTTCAGGATTGCGTCGCGCTAGCAAGACAGAGAGTGAAAGAGCTTCAGAATGTCTTGAACGAAGCAATTTCTGATATGGAGATAGACTAAAGGAGACAGCTAGTTTTGTTTAAGCCATGGCTGCAAGTTCAATTTTGGTTAGCCATTTCTCAGAGGGAAATGCATATTGTTTCTATTACATAGTAGTAACATTTTTTCTATCAAATAATAAAACATGTTGTTTGTTAATTATTAGTTTTCTTAGTTGTTTCATTTCTATCATTTGCCTCAAAGGAATTGAAAATCTTATGAGAAAGCGTTAGACGACAATCTAATATTTTCACGAGTTGTATTTATTTAAATCGTATAATACTATGCAAAATTATAGTAATTGATAGAAAGAGATCATTAAATTTTCCACTTGTCATTCTTTTGTCTCATAATTTTGAGAGGAGACTAACTTAATAATATTGAACATTCTATTTCATATTACACAAAATGATTAAGAGGATATTAATATTTCGAACCCATACATTCAAAAATTCAAGAGAAAAGACATCTTTTCTCCTTAACTTTTCCTCCAAACTCACTTTAGTACTTAAACTTAATGTCCGTTTATTTACCCCCTTAACATCTTTAAAGTAAATTATTTTCACCCCTCAAAACTGAATACCACTCTTACAACGGAGAGTGTGTTACACTTGCTTACACATCAATGCCACGTTGGAGCCACGTAAGAAATTACTATTTAAAAAAAATTAATCCCTCCCACATTATTTTTATTTTTTAAAAAAAAAAATAACAAATATATATATTATTTTATTTATATAAATATATATATTTATTTATATATATATATATATATACATATTTATATATATTAAATAAAAAGTGCACCCCCACCCCCATTTTTTTTCTTCTTCACACCCCCACCCCATCCTGCCCACCCCGCCCCTCTTTACATCCCCCCTTCCGCCCTCCCCCCCCCCCCCCCGCCCCCACTAGCTCTCCTCCTCCATCAAACCCACCCCACCTCCATTGTTTTTCAATTTTCCTCCGTTAACAACCTTCCACCCCACCTTCAATTTCAATTTTCCTCCACTCCACCCCTCATTTTTCTTCTTCTTCAAACCACCCACCCCTGTCCCCGCCCCCTTTATTTCTTTTTCTTCTTCCAGCCAACCCCCATCCTCACCTCCAATTTTTTTTCATTTTCCTTAATTAACACCATTAGAGAACAATCACAAAAATATCAAATTAAAATTTTTTCTCCATTAAATACGATCTCAACTTTCAATCAAACTTTCTCAAGTTTTCAACTACCAAATTCACCCTTGAAGATGCAAACATAAATAAAGAATAGAAAAGGAACAATGAACTTTAAAAATAAAAGTTACGAAAATTTCTTTCAATTTTGTTATTCTTCGAACTGAATTAATGAAGCAATTTAATGTCTTCAATTTCTTTATTGGAGAATGTATTAATGGAGAAAAATGAAAAAAAATGAAGAAAAGTGTTGTTGGAGGATGTGTTTGAGGTTGTTAATGGAAGAATTAATTGTTGTAGAAAATGGGTGTTGTTATTTGTTGGTGTATTGGAGAATAAAATGGTATGGGTGTAGGTGTGTAGGGTGGGGATGAGAGGTGGGGATGAGAGGTGAAGGGGGCTGAGGGTATTGAAGAAGAAAGGAGTATTTTCTTTTCAATATATATATATGTGTGTGTGTGTGTGTAAAATAAGTGGGAAAAGAAGAAAAAAAAATTGAAACGTGCCTCTTTTTTTAAAAAAATGTCACGTCCGCATTAGGGGGCGAAATAATTCACTTTTAAAATGTTAAGAGGGTAAATAAATGAAAATTAAACTTAAGTGCTAAAATAAGTTTGGGAGACAAGTTCAGGGGAAAAAAAATATCTTTTCTCAAAATTCAACGTTAAGAATCTTAAAAATTAGAATACATAATTTTGAAAATAATAGGTAAAAGATGGAATGATTGTATTTCTTAAACTACTGTCAGTATATGTAACTTAAATTCTATAAGTTAGATGTCTTGATGATAATCTGAACAAATTACACTATAGCGGGTGTTTGACAATGTTTCATTGTGAATTTTGCAAGAAAATATTTTTTGTTTTCAAAGTGAAATATGATACTTGAAAGTAGAAGAAGTGTTTAGCTTGAGTACAAATTGGAATAACTTTTGAATTTTTGTAAATTTGAAGTAAAAGAAAAAGTGAAAACAGTTTTTTGTTTGTCTTTCAAATTCTTGAAAATTCTGGAATTTTATTGCCAAAGGTGTTTTTCAAAATTCAACTCCTAAAAATAAAAAAATATCATGTCCAAACTCCAAACTTAAATTTTTACCACTTTTAAAAATAAAGATAAAATTTAAATGGTGATCTAAATAAGGACTCGCAAAGGGCAGTTCGGTACACTAAAACTCCCGCTATACGAGGGGTTCAGGTACTTTGCATTTCTGCAAGAGGTTGTTTCTATAGCTTGAACTCGTGACCTCTTGGTTACATAACAACAACTAGATGTTTCCACACCTTAAACCCGCGACCAGTGGCAGAACTAATATTTTCATTAAGGGGCTCAAAAAGTGCGCACACAAACTAGCGGAAGGGGGTTCAACATCTACAATATCTATATAAAAATAATAATTTTAATAATGTATAGATAATATAATTTTTCATCGAAGGGAGTTCGGATGAACTCCCTCATTATATGCTAGCTCCGCCCCTGCCCGTGACCTCTTGGCTATGTGACAACAACTTTATTAGTTACTTCAAGACTCTTATTCTATCTTGCGTAAATCAACCGGGGACACGGATGTATAGAGTGATTATTGGGCCTGGATCCGAATACCCGAAACTGAAAAAGCCCATTCTTATAGCTCCGAAAATCCTTAACCAAAAAATTCAAATATTTTTATATCAACCCGCCATTTAAAAAAAAAAAAACAAAATCAACGTTTCTCTCAAAAGGAAAAAAATGAAAGAAGCATTTCCAAGTAATGTTGAACGTGAAGTTGCTTCTGCTCTTCTCCTTCTCTCAGCTATTTCTCCATCTCCTCTTACAAAGTAAGACGAAATTCTAACTCGAAACAAATAATTCAATTCGAATTTTCATTTGTATTTTTTAGTTATGGAGCTGTTATTGATCATTAATCAGCTTTTTTTTTTGAATTTCATTTTTTCATTACGGAGTTGTTATTGATCATTATTCAGCTTGTTTTTTGAATTTCAGAATTTTCATTTGCTTTTTCAATTTGTTTTCTGAATTTCAGAATTTTCATTTGCATTTTCTAGTTACAGAGTTGTTATTGATCATTAATCAGCTTGTTTTTTGAATTTCAGAGTTTTCATTTGCTTTTTCAGTTTGTTGATCAGCTTGTTTTCTGAATTTGAGAATTTTCATTTGTATTTTTATGTTATGGAGCTGTTATTAATCATTAATCAGCTTGTTTTTTGCATTTCAGAATTTTCATTTGTTTTTCCGGTTTGTTGATCACTGATCAGCTTGTTTTCTGAATTTAAGAATTTTTGTTTGCTTTTTCCGTTTGTTGATCACTCATTAGCTTGTTTTCTGAATTTCAGAATTTTTGTCTGCATTTTCAGTTAAGGAGTTGTTGATCACTGGATTAGCTGTTTTTTTTTTTTTTTTGAATTTCAGAATTCTCGTTTGTGTTTTCAGTTACAGAGTTGCTGATCAGCTTGTCTTTTGAATTTCAGAATTTTCATTTGCGTTTTCAGTTTTACAGAGTTATTAATCACTGATCAGCTTGTTTTCTGAAATTCAGAAGCAATAGCATAACTGAAATTTCGCACAAGGTAGCTCTGAGTAATTCGAATCAGGCTTCGGCTTCGGATTCAAAATGCAAATCCTCAGCTTCCTCGATTTTGACCTCTGTTGATGGCCCGCCCGCGGAGGCTAGATCACAATCTCGTCGCACGAGGATGATTGCCGCATTTCGTGATCAGATAATGAAGCTTAAGGTGATGATTTCATGTCTTCGTTTTTCGCTGGTATTGTGCTTTTACTCCTCTGTTGCCAGTTTTCAAGATCTAACTAGTGAAAAAATGAAGAACATTTGGAAAATAGCGTATTACTTTTCTGTGAATCTCTACTGTTTCGATATGGAATAATAGGAATCGAACATTATTATCTCTTATAAAAACTACTGAAAATACTTTGGTCTAAAGTTCGATGCATTTTGTTGTAGTCATTGAGAAAATGATCTGTTAGATTTGAGTTCATTATCTGTTATGGTTGAGTAAATATCGATAGCTTTTTTATGCTGTTTTGATTGCTTAGAATTTTGAATTTCATTCTTCCGATCCACGAAGTTTCATCACTCTGTTTCTGAGTTTTAGGATTTGAGAAAATTGATGCTTATTGTGATTCCTTTGTCTCCAATTCCATTTTACTTTCTGGATCGTAACTTCTGAATTAGTTTTGGCTCTAATTTAATCTCGTAGAAGAGTTTCGAATTCACTTTCGTGTAAATAAAGGTGAACATCACATTCAAATTTCTCTTCTTCAATCGAAAAACAGTCATCAGATCTTTGGAAATTGCAGTTCAGATTCACATGTAGATTTTTGCAGGTTGTTAGGCAACGAAGATCAAAGAGCTTCTTCATTTCCGATTGCCGGAAAATGAACTCAGGCAAGCCAGCAACAACCACCACTTCTCAGACACCGTTTTGTAGGTCCAATATGGTTTCGACTTCAGCTTCAGCTTCGTCTTGTGTGTCCACTGAGTCTGTCTTCAGCGGCATTTCCAGTGCACGAAGTTTCACAGCTCATAGAGTGAGTCACAGGAAGAGAGACAGTCGATTAACTAAGGAGTTGAACCCAAATCCACCACCTCACCTGCGTCGCCGAGCAGAAGCAATCTTGGGGATCTTGTCTCATGGTTCCATTTCTGAAATTAGGATTCGCCAGCTGATAGGCAATAGCCCTGATACCAGCAAAGCCTTAAGAATGTGAGTGAAGGAGCTTAAAATATTTATCCGCCTATCCTAATTTACGTGGCACAGTTGGAATTTCGAAATTCAAACTTCTAAACTTTGACCGTGAAATCATACATAGAAGTTAACTTTTTGAAATAAAAATTACATATTTGAAAATTATCGAATAAATGGGACAGAGAGAGTACTATCATTATTAATAGGATTGTATCAAACACTTCAAAGAATGGGGGTAATAATGGATACATCCTGCTGTTCATGTTAGATTTATGAAGGATTCAAAAATTGCAGGTTACTGAAGCAAGGAACGGTGAAGAGATCAGGAGCAGGGGGTCCTTCAGATCCCTATATTTACGTGGCTAATTTAGCAAGTAAGCAGTGATGCATTAACTTTTTTTTTTTTAGTCATTTTATCTAATTATAAGTCGAAACTGAAATTATCCTTTGCTATTCTTGGAAGTTCATTTTCTTTTTGGCTGTGATACTGTTCCTCTGTCTCAATTTATATGACTTCATTTTAACACGTCTCGAAGTATTTGAATTTCTTCACTAATAATGTTACTCTGTTTCTATCAATTGATTCTTTAGCATCCATTATTGTATCTTCTAGTTGTTGTTCCTGCTTGTTGCAACTGTGATCTTTTTCATATGTTTTTGAGCTGAGGTTCTACTAGAAACATATTAAGGCCTTCTTCTCAAGTTAGGAGAAAGGTCTTGGTACACTCTACCCTCCCCAGATCCCACGTAGGAGAATACACTAGGTTTGTTGTTGTCATATAACCTGGGAGGAATTCATCAAATTCAGTCGACTACTTAAAATTTAACCATTGATATGAAACTTTCACTACTAGTATAAGATCATTAGTCATATCAATATCTTAAGTTTTATGAGTTGCTACTTCATTCTTTTCCTTTTCAGTAGTGTGTATTCATTTTATATAGAACCACTGCTAAGAAGAAAAAGATGCATCTGCAAGTTCTCTACAATGTTTTAAGCAAAATCTTCGGCTTCTTTCATTATTCTTTTTGCTGCAGATAACAAGCAGACAGCTTTGAAGCAGTTGTGAATCAAGTTACTTATTGATCTGGAATGGAGAAGTTCTGTACAAAATCACTCCAATAGTCCAATGATTATATTAATGCGACGAATTTATTTCCCCAGCTTTCAGACCAGGTATGCTCAGTGTTAGCCAAACTTGTCCACACCAAATATAGAGTTGTTAATGTCAGAGAAATGAAACTTGAAATGGTCGAAAACTTGATGTTATCTATGTTCATGTATGTTAATGTTGTGGGGAATAGTATCTTTACCATTCTGGAACAGGTATCAATAGTATTTTTGTTATATTGGACCATTTTGCGTCAAATAGGTCAGAATTTCTGTATGCAGCAAGTGAAATAAAAAATCTTGCTTCTTGGGACACAGAGTGATTTACTTTAACTATATATGAGATTTTTGTATCCTTGGCTCTCTGTATAGGAACTCCTTGACGCTGGTTGCCCTCTTTTGCTCATCTGAGATTTGATTCTGTGACAGATTTTCTATGACAAAAAAAATGCATGGATAATAAGTGTAGTGAAATAAGGACAAGTGGCAAAGGTGATGCAAAGAGTATTGGTTGCTGGTGTAGACATTGGCAGAAACCCTATTGTCTTGGGGCACATCAATCAGAAACCAATACTGCCCATGAATTTTAACCATAAAATTCAGTGCATAAACTGCACAACACCAACGCCAACAATGACAAACCCAGTGTAATCCCACAAGTGGGGATCTAGGGAAGGTAGGAGTAAGGAAGAGTCTACGTAACCTTACCCCTACCTTGAGAAGGTATAGAGACTGTTTCAGATAGACCCTTGGCTCAAAAACAGATGAGAAAGACGACAGTAGCAACAAGCAGGACCAACAAGAAGAAAATACAATAATCAAGACTAAAGAATAACTGATTGAAATGATCAAGGAATACGAAAGCAAGACTAATACTACTATTACGGGAATGGGAAAGCAAACAATCAGACTACCTACTAATCTACTATCCTAATCTTTATCTTTACCTCAACATAAAAAAGTGCCTAAAAGCACCTAAAATAAGCCAGTCAAGTAGCAATACATCAAAAAAATCATTCAGAAAGTTACTGCCCATGACGCGGGAACAGGTTGTGTGGGTGTGAGTGTGTGACGGGAAATATACAAAAACAACAACGGTTCAAACAGTAAGAGTGACATCTGCAATTGTACGTAAATTGCACCAAAGTGTACCAATACTAACTGAAACTAGGAATTGGTGAGAGACATTCGGCCTTTTACCACAAACAGGGAAGGCCCAAAGAATTTTCTGTTAAAAGTAAAGAGGAGAAAGTCCTTTACCAAAATTAACCAAATCATAGATAGAATCTTCCCATACATCGGAAAATACAGTTAAATCAGAAAGCTGAAAGAGAAAAAAAATAAAGCATGCCTTTGAACTCACATTATGCTAACAAAAACATTTGTGGCTCATAGTGCCAACAGTATCCAAACTAACTACGCATCATGGTAATGATGCAACTTGTACAGTAACACTTTTCCTTCAGCATTTCCCAGAGCCATGAATCCTCCGTGAGGACTAAAATCCAAGCAGCGGGGATAGTGCACGTTCCGATTTGGAGTGGGCCAGTTTGAGAAAACTGTAAATGATGGAATGTGAATTAGCTTTGAGCTGTTTTTCTTCATGCTAGAACTGATGGCTAATATTTGAGAATCGTGATTAAATTTCATAAAATCCACTTTCGTGGTTAGATTCTCAATTGCCTTGATTGGTTTTCTCTTTCCCCCTAAAAACTCTTGTCTGTTATAAATATTTACGATCCCACTGTCTGAACCAGAAGCAAACAAACTTCCATTTGGTGAAGTGCAAAGAGCTGTACCATTTATGGACCCTTCATCAACACCTTTATGAATGCATGTCCTTGTTCTCAAATCCCAATGGTAAATCTGGCCATCTCCGCCAGAGCTCAGTAATTGTCGTCCGTCATCAGTGAATGCCACTGAGCGAACAGTTCCATTCATTTTTAGTGTCCCAATTAGCTCCTTTGTTTTGGAGGAAACTAGCAAAATATATCCTTCGTTACCAAGAAAAGCAATTGTATTTGAATCAGGAGAAACCTCAAAACTTTCCAGGCTCTTTTCTTCCCTGCCGACTAGAGGACCTACTTTATCTACACTTGCTTTGACCAAGTCTAAGACATGGAAGAACTTTCTTCTTCCTGATATAATAACTTGAGACCCATTGGGTAAGAAAGATGCCTTTTTAATTGGAAAGTCTTCAAGAAAGATGCTTTGGATCTTCGTATTTCTTTTCCCGTCAATCTGGAAAAATCTGAGTTTTTTATCCAATCCACCAACAAGAAGCAACTGAGAATTCCTGTGGAACTGAACAGAATTTATCGGTGCATTTGAAGGATCAACTGCATTAGCATCAACCAATCTTGAATATTCAAGAAGCCCCGGCAACAATTTCGTGCGACTTTTGACAACAAGATCTTCGTTTGATTGAAGAATATCATCCACCAACTTGACATCCTTGGAACCATCTTTACCTTCCTCGTCAGAATCTTCATCGTCAGAACTGTAGCTTCTTACTTGAAAATCGATTTTGGCCCATTCAGTGCCTGGATTGAGTTTAGCATATTGAGCCCTTAGTCTTTCCACGTACGTAGAACCAGATATCACATCCTCGCCCTCTTCTTTCCTCAGCTTCCTCAATCTGTTCACACTTGCTATATTTATACTAGTCTTCTCTTCTTCTTCATCGACCCACACAGGTTTCCGCACCTTCTCCACTTTTACGATACCTTCTTGCACCAGCTGTGCATCTCCCTCATAAACAGACAATGCACTATCAGCAAAACGGTCCACAAAGAACATTGCAGAATCATTTTCGCCATCATCTCGCTTTTCATCTTCATCTTCATCTTCCTTCCCGAAACCAACAGGGTTGTACAACGATCCAAACAATTTGTTCTCAAGCTTCTCCATTTTCCTCTTATCCTCGATTTCTAGTTCTCCATTCTCTTCATTATGCTCTTTCTTTCTCTTCCTATTAATTTTTTTCTCACTTTCTTCCTTCCCTTCACCTTTAGTCTTCCTTTTAGACTTTTCATCCCTGATGATTGAATGAGTAATATTCTGTGATATCAAGCTCGCCATTTCCCAAAAATGCTATCACTGAAAATACAGGTAGACTCCAAATTATTACACTCAAATAGGGAAACTCATTGAACCTAACAACAGCAACGCAAGAACTTGGCAGCAGTTCATTTGATCAACAAAATAAACACACACACACACACATATACACGCACACATATATATAAACAATTGGACCGAAGATAATAAACAAGAAGATTGCCCCAAACAACAGTGAATCAGCAATTTCATGGCATATAAACATTAAAAAGTGCAGCATAAAGTGAAAGTGATGATCTTTCACTTTTAAGAAATCTATCTATGCTACATATCTTGAAAAGCATATTGAAAACCATATGCTTGCCCCATGAAAAACAGTAAGGGCTCGTTTGGGGAACAAGTTATCCCGATATTAATTAAGCTGGGATTGTTATCCCACCTTCAATGTGGATATAACTAACACTACAATCCCAAGTTATCCCGCAAATTTATCCCAACCAAACATGGGATGAAAAACTCATCCTAAAATTAATCCCAGAATTAGTTATACCTTATCGCTCATACCAAATGAGTCCTTATAAGTCAAAGTGACTATATAAGCAAAATAAAAAGATGCAATCGTTTTGTTTTGTGAAGGCACAAATTCAAGAAACATATACATGTCTGTCTACTACCTACTCAAAATTCAACCATCATAGTTTAGCAGTGAGGCAGATGCAAAACCCATAAGAGGAAAAAAAAAAAAAAAAAAAAAGGAACAACGTTGGAAGTAGCAGATTGTTACCTGAAACGACAAGTTCCTAGTTATGTTTTTGCTTAGAAGGATTGAAAGAGAAATTGTGTTTGCTGAGAAATGGTTTTTTGTTAGGGCAAATAATTTTGTAAATTGGGTTGAGTCTGTTTGGGCCAAAAATATGGGCTGCTTTGGGCTATCAGGATAAAGAGGGAGAAGGGAATTGACATATAAGTACAACACTAATAAAATATTCGCAGCTTGATAGCCAAAATAAATGGAAAAATAACATAAACATACACTTTAATTTGCCATATTTACACAACTCGCTACATTTAAAAAATAATTATAAAAATTTTAATTAATTATGTATCTTCGTTGGATTATCGAGAGCTAATTTTGTACCTCTACAGACCCAAAATCGAAAAAAAAATATCGGGAGCTAATTATATATCTTTATGAAGGAAAAAATGTATCTTCGTTGGATGTATCGAGAGCTAATTATATATCTCAACAGATTCAAAATCGAAATTTCAATAATTATGCAAAACGTCAGAATATTCTGTAATTAACTTCCAAACTGGTGAAATTTATGTTGTTTTTCCCAAAAAATTAGCAAAAGAAAAAGGTCAATTAATTGGCAGCGTTACTTGTTGGAATTAATGAGGATCTGAATCTGAATAATTAATATTTTAGCCCATCAAGTATATTTTAGTCGGTGTATTTTTTAAGAATGTAAGTTAAAAGAAAGGAGGTGTAATAGTACTAATTAAATGACCATATGAGAAGTCTAATTCGAATTTTCACTACTAGTATAAGATCATTAGTCAAATCAATATCTTAAATTAAGTGTGAGTAGATATGAGATTTGTGTGTCAGTATCAAATCACTAGTCCCGACTCTTAAGAAAGGACTGTTCTCGATATTTGATATTTGATGTGTGGACTAAATTATTTTTGAATTTTAGTTTTTGGACTAAATTCAACCCGAAATACGAATAAAATAATTTCAAATTGAACAGATAAGGTGGGCTTTCGTTGTACAAATTTATTTTGGAATAATTTACCAAACATAAATCTTATCCCAAACTTAATCTTGAGATATTCCACCTTATATCGCACTCGCACGCACACCAAACTACCACTAACTATATGAGATTTGAGTCCTTTCGCAATCTTCATGTTGTTTTGCCAATTGTTCTTCACATTGATTCATGATATTAAGGAACAATATTCATTTTGATGTATGAATATATGTTTTAAGTAAATCTTAAGAATAAATGTTTAATGCATATCATATTTGCAAGAGTAAAACGTGCTCTTCTCATAATTAGCAAAATTTGTGAAATATCAACATTCTTCCATTGATTAAAGCTAGCCTGAACACAACGATTATCGGAAAAAAAAAAAAATCTTCCATTGATTAGGATAAAGAGTTTTGTCTAGTAAATAACTTACTCTCTGGAGGAAATAAGCACACACAATACATTATTTTCATCCATGTACTCATGGAACTCAAACATTTTCTCAACATAACTAGTGTATTCCGACAAAGTGGGGTTCGGAGAGAGTGCCGTGTACGCAGTCCATACCACTAATAATACACCTTTAGTATATCGTGGAGGAATTAGGTCGGTAGATCATCAGTAACAGAAGGCTTTCTTGCCAAGAAGAAATACATTGGAGTGAAAATGCCTTCCCTGCATCATCCAAATTGTGGAAAGCATTACTATCATACACAAAAATTTTATAGAAGAAAGCAATTACATGGTCCAACCAGCTACCGATAACATCAGCTAGGATTCGACTCAACTGCTGTATTAAGTGCATGTCTAATCAACACGAGAAGTGATCACTAGAACAAAATGTGTGATCTATCGAATAATCTATGGTCCATCGGATAGCTCACCAGTATTAGCATCTGGATTTTGTCAAGGTGTGAGTGTGACAACTGAAAGATACACTGGTGAACTAGTTTCTAGTTTATTGTTAACATAAGCTAATGACTTCACTGTAGTTCACTGTCAAAAGCTGCACTATAATCGGATATTATCAAGGTTAAACATAAATAAGTTTCGAAAAGGACTTCTTAAGCTTCAGTATCTAGCCGGGATGTTGAGGGTACTTGTCCAGATTTTCCCTGAGGCCCTCGACTTACTTTTCATTCCTTTGAACACATTTATGGTTCGTTTTCATAGAAGTCTAGTTGGCCTATCATCGATCAATCTGTCCGTTTTACACAACTCTCTCTATTTGTTAAATAAGAAAAGAAAGGGAGAGAAAGAGAAACCGAGAAGGTGTCACTTACTTTCCACCTTCAACAAGTGCATCAGCAGCTTGCTCCAGGATGGCTTGAACCTTTTGGCTTCCCTCGGGGGCAAGGCCGACTCGCTCTAAGAATTTTACCTAAACAGAAGGAAATCCAAGCAAGTTCAATAACTTGACATCATTACAGATTTATATAAGAAATGATAATTGGAAAACAAATTTTCGTAAGACTGAAGATACGTGATCTTACCATGTTTCTGGTGAAAAAGCGTCCAAGAGCTGTCACACGTATATTACTTAGGGAGAAATGACTTTTATCCAGAGGCAAATACCAAGGGAGAGGAGAGTCGATAGCAATATCCTTGTCCCAAATAATCTTTTGCATGAAGTCGAAATACAAGAAAGAAGAAAATGTTATTGGGAGATCCTATGAGGAAGAACAAAGTCTTGTACACGAGGACGTTACTGATTCCTCATACAACATCCTTGTCCCAAATAATCTTTTGCATGAAGCGGAAATACAAAAAAGAAGAAAATGTTATCGGAAGATCCTATAAGGAAGAACAAAATCTTGTATACGAGGACGTTAATGTTTCCTCACACAACACAAAAAGAACTTAAGTGGGATATATTAAGAAGTTTCTTAGAGGTTTTAGAACTTGAAAATACGTGCTTTTTCCGATCATAGAATGAGTACTGTTACAAACCGAGGTTCATAAGATAGGCAGCTCACCTCAAAACCTGCATGTTTCAGAGCTTCAATGCACTGGCCCATGGATCTAATATCAGGAAGTCCATTGCCAAGCTCTACCTCGCGCTGTTTTATATGATCTAAGTTTGTCGTTAGCAGCAAAATAACGAGAACAAGAAATTTGAGTTAAAAGAGATTTGATACCTTGATTCTCCGGTGATTAGAATTATTAGGATCAAAGAAATCGGTGATACACCATTCATAATTAGCAAAATATTGTCCAGGCTTCAACACTCGGAATATTTCCTTGTAGCAATCAAACTAATCATCCACGACATATAATGAATAATGATCAATTATAGATTCTAATATCCAAGTGGATCGTAGAGATCCAGATTTCACAAAAACGCCATTAAATGTTCTGAAAGTGCGCACCACATTTGGGGCATGACATGTAGCTTCTATGGCGAAAATTCCATCGAAACTGTTGTCAGCAAATGGCATACACATGAAGTCCGCCTACATTTTTTTTAGAAACAGTGCGATGATAAAAACACAACTCGCTGATGGTAGGATAAAAGTTAAAAAGAGTCGCGTTACCTTCACATAACTGCATGTGTAGTCAACTCCTGCAATACGGTTTAGTTCCTGCAAAGCAATCAACAATCACAACTATGCCTCAATTCCAAAGCAACCAATACAGTAAACAGCCACACACACATAAAGTACTTACTTTTCCTCGTGTCACTTGATATTCATTGTTGTTGATTCCAGTAACATATGTACCACTGCAAAAGGTTAATACAATCAGATGGTGTTAACTGCGTAATGTAGATCCGTTTAGCCTCGATGGTAAGTAATTAAGACGGAAGAGCGCACTTCCTTACTAGCTGGAGACTTTCCTGCAGCACGTGGTTAGGAAGCAGGACTAATTTGTTGTCTTCGAATTCTTTTAGAAAAATGGATAACAAGTTGTAAATAGATGTTACGTGCTCCAAATTTCCAAGGTGCGGATGCTTGGAGGAGTCGAGGATTCAGCTCAAGACTCCATTTGACAGATTAGACACTTTAAATTAAGAAAATAACAATGGACTAAGAGTAGGTACACAAAACAAGACGACCAATACAGAGCCGACCTTTACCTAAATCTGGCAATTTCTCTTAAGGGGCCACCAATTCCGCATCCAACATCCAAAACCTGTCAACGGGACAAGGAATTTTCATCATGTTCCACTTGCTAAAATGAAGTTGAACAACCAAACACGAACCAAAATCAAAAGTAAAACGGAGAAAGAAGAGAAGAAAAAAATAAATCCATAGTACTCAAGATAAAAGACAGGATCGACATAGAGAACGAAATGCACCTTTTGTCCTTGCTTTACGCCTAATTGTAGAGCAAGAAAGTGTTCATGCCGTTTGATACTTTCTCGAAGTGATTCCCCTTTCCATCTGATATAAGAAAGAAACTACAATAACTACTAGTCCTCTTTTCCTATCATTATTGTCTTTTAAGAAGACGATAAGTGCATTCGCAAACGAAGAGAACAAAGTACCTACCTTGGAGCAAAATGGAAAGATTCACCCCAACCATACTCATAAAAGCTTGTTGCTAGATCATAATATTTGTTAACCTGTAAACAAAGAACATTTTGGCATGCCTAAACTACAAATAGAATATCAAAATCCCACCCTCAAAGGGCGAAGTTGGACGCAGTGGCAGAGCTAACATCTTAACTAAGAGGGTTCAAAATCGAAAAATGTGAACAAAAGAACTACTCGAAGGGGGTTCAACGTCTGCTATATATACATAAAAAATAATTTTAAGCTTGTATAAGTAGTATAATTTTCTGCCAAAGAACCTCCTCACTATTAGCTAGCTCCGCCCCTGGTTAGACGCAAGGGAGTTCACTATGAATTGGCTTTGAATGTATACGAATCGTTGAGTAACCTTGACGTAAGGAAAGATTCTAGTATAGTGGTAAACGGGGTTCAAAAAATTTGTTTAGGACATATGTTCGAATTTAAGGTTTGATATTCTTATGTTTTTAATCCATTATTAAAATTTTTGGCTCCACGACTGCTTGTTAGTTCTTTTAACTATTTGATTACATCTTCTCCGAGTCTTACCATATCAATGTAGTTAGCTTTCCTCTCTTCCTCCGCTTCTCTATCACAGGCATGATATTTTTCGTACCTAAATAATTTGTAATCCATTATTACAGGTGCAAAAAAAAGAAAACACATAAGCTTATAAAAATCAAAAAATAAATAGGTTGCAAATTAAAGAGCCATTCGTCTGTAGAAATTTTTCCTTTTTTTCTCAAAAATATTTTGAAAACATTGTTTGTTTATACACTGGACTGATTTTTTGAAATTCTTTTGAAGATGAGTTTTTCGAAATTGAACAAACTGGTTCTAAACACAACTTCTTATAAGTTAAAACGCATATCTAAACATAACTTCAATTTTCAAAATAACCTTTTTCAACCAAACTTTCAATACTAGTAATCCCTCTGGACTTCGTTTCATTTTACTTGACTCATGTTGACTTGACACTCCAAAACACTTATTAAAGATTTATGTTACTAAACTAACCTTATTAATTATGGTTTAGAAATCTAAATTTAACTACTAATACTTTCTATAGTTATTTAATAACAGAAGTAGTATTGAAAGAAAATGATAAACTTTATTTGATTTATAAATTGGACAAGTATTGAAGACACTGACCATGGATGGTTTCAAGCAGGGTAGAGTTAAGCCGAAGAAGTATTTGAGGGAGGTGATTAGGCATGATATGGAATAGTTACAGCTTGTGGAGGACATGGCTAGGAAGGTGTGGAGGACGCAGATTAGGGTAGAGGGTTAGGGGGTAGGAGTGCGTCGGTACAGTAGAGGAGAGTAATTTGTTTGTGTCTGGAGTTTTTTGTTCGTGGTGTTTGAGTGATATCTATTATTTCGAATAGATAATTTATAGTATTATCTTGTAGCTGCATTGTCTCCTGTATTAGCTGTCCGTGTTAGTTTATTTTGCATATTGTATTAGTTTATATGCATTTATGTTTAGTGTTTGTTATACTGTTATCGATCCTGAACCAGGGGTCTATCGGAATACACTGAGTATGTTATTATTGTATTTTTAGGAGGGGCCAAGTAAAATGAATCGAAGGGAGTACTTTCTTTCAAATATCACATCTTTTATGTCCAAATGCCCACTAAATACAAAGAAAGACCAATTAATAAAACTGTTCATACAATTTACAAGCAAATAAAATGCAGTTTCAAATCAACTAAATCAGCAGTGTATCACAAGTAGAAATTTAAGCATCAACATTAAAAATTTAAAGTTATAAAAAGTATGATTAAATATATGGATTAAGAAAATTTACTTTTCAACAGCTGAAAGTACTTGCTTCTTCTCAATCTTGCCACCAACCCCAGTAGCCAGATCCAATGTTCCAGATTTTGACATCTAAAAACAATATATATAGATATATATACATCTTCATAACCACATAAAATCTTGACATAAGCTAAACAAAGAACACCAACATTGTTAGTTAAACAATATAAGTCAAAACTTCAAATTTTTTCCTAGGTAAAATGTTTGTCCAAACTCAACTTCAAAGACCAACACAACAACAATAACATACGCAATATAATGAGGTCCAAGGAGGGTAGAGTGTACCATAACTTATCGAGAAATAAAAAAGAATGTAAGGAGAGTATAAGAAATAGCAAATAGAAATAAAAACAGCGTATAGCAACTGGATAATAACTATAACAAAATAATATGATTCGGCCAAAGTACGAGCAACAAAAATGGGTATGAACAAGAAACTACCTGAGCAATACTACCACTACTACTAGTATGAATGAATAACAAGACAATGCAAATCAAAAGTAAGGCTAAATGCAAATCAATATCGGGCCGGGAATATAAGCATGAGGCCCGTTAACTCGGGCTTGGGCTTGGAAGTCAACATAATTTAGATTAACATAAAAACTTTTAAATTATAATAAGATTAAAATTAACTTTACCTATATATAATAATATTCTTGATCTACCTTTGCTGCATTATGATTTATTTGTCCCTAAGCACTGTTATCAAATAATTACACTTTTGTTTTTGGTCCTTAAATTAATCCCTAGGCTATGTGAAGATTAGACTTTTTGGTTTCAAAAACTTATTATTGTAGTTAGCTAGTTTGAACAATGGAAGGTCGTTTGGTGAGGTATAAGTTATAATAGTTCTTGAATAAAACGGAAGATTACTTTATCCCGTGTTTGGTTGG
>NC_061120.1:217642061-217714996 GCF_002878395.1 Capsicum annuum | reverse complement strand
AAGCTTTGCCGAACATCTCAAATAAGCACTTTCAATCTCCGAAAAGCTAGGCCAAACAGGCTACAAACATTCACATTCTTTTGCCATTTCTACTAAAATGTCTTAAGAACTTTGGGAGTTCATTGTTAATGTTATGAATCGGACAGTATTAAGCAAACCACAAACAAAAGAAAAACAAGAAGGAACATATAGATTTACGTGGAAACCCTTGCGGGAAAAACCACGGGCAGAGACAAAGGAAATTCACTAGGAGAGGAGTACAAGATTGGAGACATAGTCTCAATGACGTATTTTGTTACATCCAAAACGACCCACTAAATGCACTTATATAATACTTGCGTACAAATAAATTCTAAGCCCAAATACATACAGGTATAAAAAATCACAAACATGGGTCGCACCGCAAAACTTTCAGGGCCGGATCAACAAAATTCGGGTCACAACTCTAACAGTTAATCATAATTCACCTTATACTATCAACTAAACAATGTCAATTTTTTTTCTCTTTTTCCTCTTTTTTAGTTCAAAAGTTGTTGTTTAAGTCCAACAAAGTCAAAACTCCCTTTATTTCAATTTATTTGTCCGATTTTGACTTGACATATAGGTTAAGAAAGCAGAAAAGACTTAAATCTTTGAGTCTAAAATTAAAATATGAATGTACCAAAATGCCCTTTAATTTTATCGTCCTAACGATGCCACATGGACATTCTAAAATTATAGAGTTGCCAAAAAAAAATGCATTCTTTTTTAAACAGTATAGTAAAACAAACAAACTGAACCAAAGTATTTATACATTGCTGAAAATTTCCTTCTAGATCTGTATATCCAATCTTATATCAAGCTTCTATATGCAAATTCAATTAGAAATATACAACAACAACGACATACACAGTCTGGGGAGGGTAGAGTGTACGCAGACCATACCACTACCTCAGATGAAGTAGAGAAACTGTTTCCGATAGACCCCCGGCTTAGGACCGATAGCAGTATAAAAAACACAAATCATAATGCATGTAAACTAGTACAGCCTGCAAAATAATACTACAGCCACAAGATAATACTAAAAACCATGAACAAGAAACTTCAGACACAAATAAAGAACGCTCTCCTATTGTTACCGATGCACTCTCACCCCTACCCCTCTACCCTAATCCGCGCCTTCCACACCTTCAATTAGAAATATCTTCCAATTAAAAGAAAAAGTTAAATTACTTAATTCACAATTTGAAAATCAAGTGAACTTTAACCAATCCAACATATAACAAGTGAAGATTATTTTGAACTAATTTTAAGGAGTTCTAGTAATTTAAGCATAATGAAATTAAGAATCGTAATTTTATTATAACATTTTACTCTTTTATTTTTCCTCTGAAACACATACATAGAGCAAGAATTAAGTGTTAATAATGAAAATTTATAATATAATTAGAGAGATTAAAGAGGAATTAGGAGGTTACCACGATGAGCTCGAGAGAAGAGAGATGGAGGAATGGATACTGAGTGAATGTTCTAGAAATGAGAAATGGCAAGTGCGATATTACGACACCGTTTGACTATTGTCAAACACAATTGTCCAAAAAAGAAAGAATCATCAAGAGATTAGCTACATTTATGGCTCGCCATAAAATACCAAAAATCGAATTGAAAAATTTAGTAATTGATATTCAATAATTTGATATTTGAGAGTACAACTTCAACATTTTGATATTCGGGATTAAGTTTGGTAGTATAAGATATTAATACCGTTTGGTATTCAGTATTTACCGATTATCGAATTTATGTGTTTGTGTGTCTAACTAACCCAATAGATAACAGTCGTCCCAAAGAATCTCTTAGACCTTCATAATATATTCATAAAAAGCAACAAGAAGAATACTAAATAGGATTTCTATTAAATATACTCTTTGAAGTTGTACATTTACACATCTCCAACTTTAATATGGTATTACCAAATATCGTACCAAACCAAAGTTTAATTTAGTATTACCGAACCAATGTTTATAAGTATGGTATGTAATATCTATGTTCAAATATCAATTACCGAATTACTAAATTCAAACTTTAAAAATATTGAACTGAATACCGAACGTCCACCCTACTAAATAAAGAAAGGAAGGCCATGGACTAGTGGTCAAAACATATCATAAACATTTCTCTCACTATAATTAGTCTCACTGAGATTGATTAAAAAGTAAAGATTGCATCAAATATGAATAGAGATTGCAAGCCATACCTTTTCAAGAAAACAATGAAACAATGCAATTAAAAGTCACGTGATGGTGTAAAAAGAAAATACACCGACGGTGCATCAAACTTAAAACTCATTCTCAAATGTGTTGACTACTGTTCTAAGTTAAAAAATTACAATAGGAAAGGCTGCAATTTCCTTCTTTACATTGGCCTCCATCTATGCCTTTGAAGTTCCTTTATGTTCCTTTTCGACATGTTCCACAAGGGACACTGGATCGCGAAAGCCTTTACTACATCTGGGGCAGACATCGACTGTCAAGTTCATGACACCGTTCTTTTCGTGGACTTTCTGCACGTGACTCACGAGAGCCGTGACTGAAGAAAACCTTAGACTGCATTGTGGGCATTGCTCAACTTGCCCGCTGGCTCTCCCACTATGGTTTGTAGCATTGCTGCTTTGGCCTCTTCCGCTGCCTAGTTTTGCCATTCCGGCTTCAGCTGCCTTGAAGAAGGTTGAGGTCCAACTAGAGGATGATGTGGCCGGAGCTTTCTTGGGCTCGGCTTGTCTACTGCCAGATCGGAAGTTCACAAACGGGAATGCTGATGATTCTGGTTTCTTACGTCCAGGACACTTGTGATCAGGTCCAAACCGATGCTTTAAACAATGATCGATGGTACACTCCCGGCATTTGATTATGTTTGAGAAAGTCAGGATCTCTCTGCAGCCAGGTACGGGACATTTTCTCTTCTTTGTGGCTTTTTCGTAGTTTGATGGATCACACTCGGTGTTCACATGTGATTCCCAAGTTATATTCGGGTCTTCATCAGGAATAAGGCGTACTCCTTTCGCACAGAGTGGGCAAACGACCACAGAAACATCATTCTTGTTCGCTGTTGGACAGTTGTGTCTATTGTAGCTCCGATGCTCTAGACAAAACACCTGCAAAGTTTTATAATTGCATTAAGCCCAGTTTTAGGTCACAAAGATGATTAAAGAAAACTAGAAAAGCAACAGTGTGTACATCACGGGTACTCGAGGATCAAAATACAGCAATTTGCAGCTACTTATCTCCAATTTAACTAACAAAGCAAAGAAGGCAAATAAAACATCCACTGATCAATAGAGCACCATGAAGAATAATTGCGTACGCACAAAACGAAAGAAACCTAAAGGAAATCCATATGCACACTGAGGAGACCAAATTTGATCCGTCCAGGGCTATGCGAACTTTATGTAATTTGGATCGCCCTAATTTTGTTCTGCTGTACAGAACATCATAAATGTGAACCACAAAAGAGAAGAAAGTAATAGATAAAAGGAGAGAATGAACACTTCTACAACAACATACACAATGTAATCCCGCAAGTCGGGTCTGGGGAGGGTAGAGTGCACACAAACCTTACCCCTACCTCATGGACATAGAGAGGCTGATTCCGGTAGACCCTCGGCTTAAAAGAACAGTAACGGCACGAAATTATGCAAAATCGAAAACAGTACACAAAACAGATTAGCACACTTTTGCAATGTCAAAACGCCATCATACGAAAAAGTAAGTCCATTTTAGATATGGTCAACTCGCAATTAGTTACCGAACAACTTTAAACGTGCTCACCTACAGCTACCACAAAACAAACCCTACAGATAAGTTTCCTTAAACTAATGCAACACAAAAAGGGTTACCAGAAGGAAAAGGGCTCAAACTTTCTACAAAGGTGCTATTCAGTAAATACAAAGATGAGAATAGAGCACAGGAAAAGCTCGTCAAAGCACATTCAAAATAATAAAGATACAATGGAGTTCTATCTCCGCAACACATTTCTAATCAGAATCCTGTTCATTTTTCACATCTCCAGCAAACAGCAAACTTACACACTGAAAAAACTATGAATAATTGAAAGGAAACTTAGTTGGAAACTAAAAACCAGATCATTGAAAATATCAAAACAAAGAAACAAGGACGAATTACTCTCAAGCAGCCAAGCTAAAATAAATGAACACCTGTACATCAACTTCTTAAGTGTAGCAGATTTATCGCTGCTCCTTCGGTGCTAGAGCCGGAGTAAGGCGAAGTAATAATACTCAAGATCATTTTCTCCCACTTGCTGAATTTTCAAATACATCATCAAGTTCAAAATTTTATGCTCGCATACCCCACAAAGAAAAAGGAACATACCAAAATCGGGTAAGAAAAATTTTCAAATGCAGCTTGCGACCAAAAAGATCTCGTCTTTGATTAGTGGATTCACTATAGTTCAATACTAAAATAGCTGGATTGAGCAATGTCAATCCTCTAAATCCTTTCCGCTCTATTCATCCCTTTCCTTTCCAGTTATCCAAAAATTTTCCTTTCAAGACAAACTAGAGATTCTTAAATCTCCCACTCATCCCTTACAGCTACTTACAAATCCACAGCCAAACTAGAAAGACACCAGCAAATACGGAATGCACCTAAAGTGAGTTCAACAATAACAAGTAAACATTAATCTCAACTAATTGGTCTCAGGTCTCATCTATACCGAAAAAGAATTCACCTTAGAATAATACTCAAGGTCATTTTCTCCCAATCACTGTATTCTCATAAACATCATCAAGATCTCTCCTTTGATTAATGAATCAACTATGCTTCAATATCAAAAATAGCAGGAATCAGCAAAATAAATCTAATCCTCTACAACCATTCAGCCTTTTCCAATTCCAAACTCCGAATCCCCTACAGTGACTTTAGATATCTTTATAGTCAAACTACAAAGACTCTAGAAAACACTATGTAACAGCCCAACTTAGGATAAGGAGTCCCACATCGGCAAAAACACAAGTGGTTATATATGTAAGCAAGTCTTACTCCCTAGTGAAGCATTTTAAAGCTGTGCGGGTCTAGGCCCGGAGCGAACAATATCACTAGCGGGTTGGGCCGTTATACACTAACAACAAAACCTTACCCCCTAACTTGGAGTCAGAGGAGGGTAGAGCGTACGCAACCCTTACCCCCTAGGCCCCTACCTCGGGAGGTAGAGAGATTGTTTCCGATACACCCTCAGCTTGAATAAAGCCAGCCAAACAATTTGGAAAAGGGCATACATATATGGGAGCAATAACAACAACAAAGAGAGCTCCAGCAAACACTGAATGCACCTAATGTGAGTATAACAACAACAACAACAAAACCTTAATTTCAACTAAATGGTCTCACTAAAACATAAAAGATTTCAACTTTAATCAAATACCTTAATTTCAACTAAATGGTCTCACTAAAACATAAAAGATTTCAACTTTAACCAAATACCAAATAACAAACAAGGCTTAAAACTAAAAATTGTTCAAAATAAACATAAATTTGCAAGAATACATAGCAAAAAGAAAGGGAGGAAAACCTGATGACAACAATCACAAGTAAATGGCAAGAAATCAATCTGCCTACATTCATCTACAAAGCAATGTTTTCCAAGATTTGGGAATTCTGGTGTACCCATTCAATCAACTTCTTCAAACAAAAATAAATTAGAAAAAGATAAATAAATCAAGAATTTGAAAGTATTTATTTAAAAAAAAATTATGCTAATATTTAATTAATAATTCCCTTGATTTTTTGAGAGGGAGAATTGGTAAATGGGTGTATTGGGTTTTTGCCTACACAAAAATCTTGGAATTGAGAATTAAGCAAAAGTTCAATGTTGGAGTTTTTACAAAGTCTCCTCATTAGGTAGGGGACTTAATTGTAATTTTCTAATTCTTGTTGGGTCTATTTTAATAATGCTTTCTTTACTAAACCAAATATATTTGGCTTTAGAGCCCGTCTGGATAAGCTGGAAAAAAAATGACTAAAAAAAAAAAATTCTTTAAAAGTGTTTTTGAAAGTGTTGAACTTATTTTTAAAATAAGTAGTTAAGTATTTGGATAAAAATGCTGAAACTGAAAAAAAGTTATTGATGTGCTTGAGAAATAATACTTTTAAATACTTTTTTTTAATTACAATGATTGAAATACTCTTATAGCTGTTAATAATATATAGAATTGATTATTATTAATTTTTATTACTAAAATAATTTAAATTAAAATTAATATATATTTTAATATTATATATATATATATATATATATTAGCATTATATATATATTAAATTATGCATTAGCAAATTTTGTGGAAAGAAAGTACCACCAAATTTTTCTAGCACGTGGTCAATATGCATTAGCATAACCAATAATTACTTTATTAAGGTGAAACCAATAACTAACTTTGACAAGCATAACAAAATCATAAAGGCAACAAGAGGACAATTTTGAAATAAGAAAAAATTATAAGGGTAAAAAAGTCATTTAATTGGTCAATGGGGGAATAGATTATAAGTTGAAAAAAAATAAACTCCCATTTGCAGTTTATTATTTTTAGCTTAAAAGGGCCAAAAACAACTTTTTTTAAGCGAATTTGAAATTTGTCAAACACCTTTTTAAGCTAAAAAGAGATTATAATCTATTTTGACCAAATTATAATCTCTTCCAAACGGGCACTTAGAGAATTAAGAATGTACTCTTCCTTAGTTTTAAAAAAAATGACTTACTTTTTTTGTTATCCGTTAAAAAAAAATAATTCTTTCTTTTTTTATAATATTTTACTTTCAACTTTTCACGTAGCATGTTTGAGACCACAAGATTTAAGGGTATTTTGATACATTTGACATAACTTTAATTTAAGACTATAAAATTTAAAAGTCTTCTTTATTTTCTTAAATTTCGTGTCAAGTCAAAAAAGATCTTTCTTTTTCAGACGAAGTGAGTGTTAACTAGTACTCCCTTTGTCTAATATTAGTTTGTATAGTTTTTTATTTACACGCTTCATAAGAAATCATCAATTAGATTTATAATTTTACTAATTTACGTTTATCAATTACTTTGAAAAAAAAAAATACTTTTTGAAACTTACAGAGACTTTCAAAAATATCAATTATATGGTTAAAATGAGAAAAAACTTATTAATTTTGTATTAATTTAATAAATAAACAAGTAATTTAGAAAAACTATTTGTTACAAATAAAGTGAACAGTTAAAATGGGATGAAGAAAGTAGTATGACTTTTTAGTTTGTGCTACTAAATGACTTACACTATTTTATTTTATTTTTAAAAGTCTCTTAACAATTACCGAGTATCACTTATTTTAAGTAAAGATAAAAGATAATTTAGTCAAACAACTTGATAATTTTACTAAGGCTTCATTTTTTATTTTTTTTAAGATTCAGACGTCTGAATCTGAATGTAGAATGATTAAGATGTTGTTTCTAGATTTGAAAACTGAATGATTAAGACTATTTGTTTTTCAACATCTGAATGTGCAAAAAATTTTAGATGCATATATAATAAAATAAAAAATACAATTCAAGTTAAAAATTAATTATATATCAGAAAAGTATGTAATTTAATGCAACAAAATTATTACGGAGTATTTGATTGAAAAAAATTGTATATTTATGTTTGTTAGTGATAGTGGAGATGATTTATAATGGTGGTTGCGGTGATAAAGATTGATGTTAGTGATTAGTAATGTTGGTGGTGATAGTTGTGGTGGTTGGTATTGTGGTGACTGTTGTGACAGTGGCGGTTAATAGTTGTGGTGGTGGTTGTGATGTGACGTTACTTGATGTTAGTAGTTGGAGGTGTTGATTGTGATAGCTGAAAAATGAATGCATCATGGTTGACGATGTGATGGTGCTAGTTGGAGATGTTGTTAGTTGTGATGGTGGAGATAGTTGTTAGTAGAAATAAATTATAGCGATAGTAGTGGTTGAAGTGGTGGTAGAGGTGGCGTTACTAGTGACAATGGTGATGGCGATCGAAGAATGTGTGGAGGTTGTGATGTATTAGTGATAGTTAGCAGTGGTGCTAGTTGTGATAGATGAGCTGGTCGGTAGTAAAGATTGACGAGTAGTGGTTGATGATGGTGGTGTTGTTGACGGCGGTGGTGGCGGTGAATATAATTATATCAGAATAATAGAGGTAGTAGGTGTGGTAGCGGTTGATAATAATGGTTGGTAGCGATATTTGTTGTCGATGGTGGTGGTGGGTAGTGATGATTATGAATAGAGTGACAGTGAATATTATCCAACACCAGAATTCCTCTTCAAACCTATCAAGACTTGATTCTAGATTTGAATGATTAAGACCTATTCAGACCTATTAAGAGCTAAAATCTTAATAAAAAAACAAATGTACTTAATGGTCTGAAGTCTGAACCATTCAGATTCATACCTCCATTAAGTGCAAATAAATAAGCCTTAAAAATATTAAAATAATTCGAGTTATTTCCATGAATAGTCACTCATGTTTTAGAAATTGCCTCCAAATATTACTTTTGTTATATTTAAGATAAAAATATCACTCAACTATACTTATTTTGTTAATTAGACATAGTTAGCTCTTCAAATCTATTTATTCAAACTTATGTCTAATAAAGTAAGAAAAATGTATATAACGTGAAAATTTTTTAGAGATTATACAAAATAATTTTTAGGTAATTTAATTTCCTATAAAAAAATTTACCAAGAAAATCGATGATAAACCTACGATCTTTTTTGTTGTCAAACAAAGTTTGATGAGAAAAAAATTAATATGTATTATTACCTACAATTTTTATTTTGGACGTAGATTACTTGTAATTCTTATGCAAGATAATTTTTGATAAAAATATAGTGAAAGGATGAATTTTTTCTTACAGATTTTTCGCAAGTAATTGCCCATAAATAAATCAAGTAAATCCGTAAGATAAGACATAAAATTTGGGAAAAAAAATATTATTATTTTTAATTTAGTTTCTTCACTTTTTTTCATGATTATTATATTTATATATTTTTTAATTATACAATTAAATTTCAATTTATATCCTTACCTCATTTTAAATTCGTGAAAAATAAACAATAATTAATTGAGTAATATTTCAAAGATCCATTTGTAATAGTACTAAAAAAGGAATCATTTTATTTTTCTTAAAAACTTCAATTTGTTTCAAGACTAAATAATTTTTCTTTTCTTCAAAAAAGTGGATTTTATTCTTTTATTTGCACATAAATAACAAACTTAACATCTAAAATATGAAATCTATCATTTTTATTTCTTTTACATTTTAAGAATCTTTAGTATATAAAATAAATGGCAAAAAAATTAAATGAGTATAAATTCGTATATGTATTTGAGTATTAAAATTTTTATTAAGTGGTGAAATAAATAAGTAAATAAAGGAAACTTTTATTTTTGTCCTATTTAAGAAATTTAATAGTTCCTATTTATTTTTGTTTTGAATTAGTTTTTTAAAAGTCAGTATTCGAAGCCAATTTTGACACTGTGATGTTGACACCCAATTAAATTAGGAAGAGTTGGATGATATTTTTGTCCTAAATGAAACAAAAGTGATATTTGAAGGCAATTTACCAAACATGAATGATCATTCAGGGAATTTACTCAAATAATTCATATGGACCAGAGTGAGTAATAGGACTCTATCTATAATCTATAATTATAGCTAATACAAATCAAATAATCAAATAATATGATTAAGTTGTCACAAGAGTAATACATATGCAATACTATATTATCCATGAAAAATATATGCTGTATATATAGACACAATCATTATTGCAAAAAAGAAGCTATCAAATAATTAATGATATTTTATAAGTCATGAGAAATATCAAAAGGATATTATTTATTATATATACAACCATAGATTATTTTGCATGTACAAAGAATACTATGATCATATTAAAACTCCTACATACAATATCCTTTATTTATTCTATTGTATTATTATGTAAATATACACCTAGTATACAAATCCCCTAAGAGAATATTATTTTTTTATTTAATACCAATATCAATATACCCTATTTAAGAATTAATATAATTCAAAAGCCAATCTTGAAAACTTTCTTCTGCAGGACAATATGGTGAAACATGTTGAGTATAACTGAATTGGACATTTTTGCAAATAGCCTTTGAAGTTCCATTTTCCCCTACCAAATTTACATTCTCCATTGTAATTCCTTCACATGGAAAATTCTTGCTACAATCAAATTTAATTGCCACATCTGTTGCACTTGTGCCTTTGATGTTTTGATACACCACATTTTTCACTTTAACTGCTGAATTTTGGAAAAAAAAAAAAAAGATTTAACTTCAGTACACCGACGATATAAGCAGAGGAAGAATCAAGATTTAAATGTTATGATTTCTAAATTTTAGAATAAAAACATTGTATGTTAGTAATTTCTAAATTGATGTTTTGATACACCACATTTTTCACTTGAACTGTTGAATTCTGAAAAGAAAAAAAGTTTAATTTCAGTATACTGACGGTGTAAGCAGAGGCAGAATTAAGATTTAAATGTTAGGATTTCTAAATTTTAGAATAAAAACATCGTATGTTAGTAATTTCTAAATTGATGTTTTGATTCACCACATTTTTCACCTAAACTGCTGAATTTGGGTGAAAAAGAAGAATTTTAACTTTAGTATACTAACGGCGTAGGCACAGGAAGAATCAAGATTTAAACTTTATGATCTTTAAAACTAAGAATAAAAACATCATAGGTTATTAATTAAGTTTTGAATTTTAGGTTTCACACATTTGATTAAGTGGATAAGCTAAGCTATTAAATTCTTTCAAATTTGTACGTAATCTTTTAGCTCCACCTCTAAGCATAGTTTAAGTTATGTACAATTGATAAGCCATTGGATTCTGTCGAATATGTACGTAGTCTTTTGGCTCCACCTCAGAGCGTAGTTTAACTTCTGTACGACTGATAATTTATTACACTATTAGGTTAAGCGATCGATTTACAATAGTAGGTGATATGTAACTATTTATGTCTAGCATAATGACATGTACCAAGTAAATTCTTCCTTAATTAGTTACCTGATCTTTACATGGATCATTTTGATCACAATAATTTTGGTCTATAATTATGGGATTCTCCACTCCTTCCATATCAATATGCTGAAATTTAATGTTGCTAGCACTTCCAGATCCTCCCTGCATAATTAAACCATATTATATAACGTAATGACGAACATATGAATGATCAAATTTCTAATGGTGGACAAAATTAGATATTTTCACATCGTACGAGTCAAAATTTGAACATTTTTCCAATATAATAAAGAAAGTTAATCATAAGTATAAGCCATAAGGCGAATTCAAATTTGGTCGAAGTTTAATAATACGGATATTAAACACCGAACGAAAAATACCTGCCAAGTCTTGATCCTAAGTCCATTTGTGGTACCATAAAATTTGGCTCCATATACATTAATATCAGACACATGAGCTTCTGAATTTCCAGATCCTAAGCTTCCAATACTAACAAAATCAACCATGCAAAAATTTAAAAATAATTTTAATTTTTTTTTTTAAAAAAGGAGATAAGTGCAAAATTACACAAAAGATTATAGATACCAAAAGAATATTTCATCAATAATTATTGTTGTTTTATTAGATTATAGAAAAATGTTATGTTAATTAAACGTGCTAGGATACTAACTTATAAAAAAAAGTTCAAATATATAATACACTTGAGCACACATCTCAATTGTTGGAGATTAATGTGCTAACTAATTAATCATTAAGACAAAAATAAAAATTTTACCAAAAAAATCAAGGGATTAAAAGTAATATTATCCCATTTAAGAAATAGATAAATGATAGTATATAATTTCTTAAATAGTACCTTATACCATGACCTGGACCACAAGTAATATCTGTGGCATGCACCTTTTGGGATCCACTAGTAATTGAAATACAATCATCACCTATCCAACAAATTAAAAATATCATTCAAGTTGGTAAATTTAATTAATTAGTTCATTAAATAAAAAATACTCATTTCTTTGTAAATTTGTAAAAGAAAATAAAAAGTGAAAAGTTCAAAACACACATAAAGTATCCCGATCTTTTGAGATTCATATTTGAAGTATCACATGCGTGAGTTTAATTTCCAATCTGAACTATCAACAGCTGGTTAGCAATGAGATGCATCGGTTGCTAATTAGTTGGTGATCACTTCCCACACAAACTATCACCAACTAGTTTCACATCTGAACTATCGGCAACTAGTTTCATATCTGAACTATCAGATACGTCAGTTGCTAACTAGTTAATGATAGTTCAGATAGGAAACTCACACACATGATAAATCGGATATGAAGCTCAAAAAATCAGGACACTTTAAGTGCATTTTTGACGATTAACTAAAAAAGATATTAAATAAATAAACCTGTTCCAATAGTAGCGCTAGATATTTGAATATTATGAGTATTTGCTACATGGATTCCATCAGTATTTGGGCTATTTTCTGGAGAATTGATCATCAAATTTGAAGCTTCAACATTAGTGCATGTCTCAAATGATACATGAATTTGTTGTGCATTTTTAATCTTGAGGTTCTTCACTTTCAACTTGTTGCAATTGTAGAAAGTTAAGGCCTGTGGAATAAACAATTTTAGTCTTAATATATAACTAGAAAGTTGATAAATAATTCATCGTTCCATCCTAAATCAAAGGTCTCGATAGTTCAGAGGCATAAAGCTAGAGTTTCATTATACGAGTTCGACAAAATCTAGTAACTTTAGTTAAAACTGTTTAGGAAATAGGAAAACATACTTAATCTAAGAAAAACTGTCAAGGGCGGCTCAACAAATTTGATGGCCTAAAGCCAACTCTTAATAAAAAGTTTCAGATAT
The DNA here is from genome assembly GCF_002878395.1 of Capsicum annuum. NCBI lineage: Eukaryota > Viridiplantae > Streptophyta > Magnoliopsida > Solanales > Solanaceae > Capsicum > Capsicum annuum. The sequence continues at coordinate 217,702,086 of NC_061120.1, read as the reverse complement.
ATTCAATAAAATTAGCTTTTGTGTGCATCTTGTGTGGTGTATGTGCATATCGTGCTACGTACGTGTATCTTATGTGCATTTTGTGCGTCATACGTGCATTTTATTGCCAGTTAGTAAAAATATTTTAGAATCACATAGATATTATCGTTAAAATTTGTGTGTGATATACTACCATTGTGAACTATCTTCTAACTTAAAAATTGGGGCTCCAAAAAAGTTGGGGCCCCCAGCCATTGCTTTAGCGGCTTTACGGAATAGCCAGCCCTAAAAACTGCTTTGAAGCATGAAAAATTAATTTTCCTTAAAGAGATATTGCTCGTATAATAATTTCTTTGAAGAAACAACAAAACCCATATTTATACCTGATTAAGCCCTAACGATATATATTTGTATTAATTAAGAGATCGATCTACTGATATATATTAATAATATATTCAGAACTCAGTAAGTTGTTTTCTCTAAAATCAAGAATCCATAAGTTCAAAATTTTATATCCGCCTCCAGTTTGAGTCATGAGGATCAAATAATCAATAATATAGGGGATGTTTCTCTATTTAATGAGCCTTATACTACATTAATTCAAACTAATCAAGATCCAAAATACGTATCGAGTAAGTCAGAGTGAAAAAAAAAATTAATAATTCAACTACTTATATATATATATATATATATGTATGTATATATAACATATATAAAATCAAATGAACGTACCGTGGGTGTATCCTTGCATGGCTACATAGAAAAAAAAAAAAAGTAATTAACAATCAGTACTAGGCAACTAATTAATTATATAGAAAAAATACTAGATATTGCTTGAATTCTCTAAAAAAAATGTGATGCAATACGTTATTTTGAAAGATCTGACACATGCAGTCGATTACATTTTGAATTGGAGCAACATAGCCTAAAACTAAGAAAAATTAATATGATATTACCAGATTTTTGTTGATTTTGCAAGAATTTTGCCACCATATATTTCCATTTCCATTGATAGTTCCCCCTCCTCCAACAACTAAATTTTCAACATTTTCAAAAAGAATCCAATGCCTTCTATCATTGTTGTAGTCTGACATATTATCAGATGCTTCTAAGGTTCCAAAAATCTGCATAATAATTTCAACAAAAAAAAACGAAGGATTAAAGACTCAATTTTGTACTAAAGACTCTTACTATTATTATTGATACTGTTATTTCTTTTAACTTAAATTATTTTTACTAGTTCTAATGTCATTACTTTCTTTCTTTATATTTTCATCATAGTTTTGACTCTTGCATTTCTTTCAAACTTATTCTAAAAAAAATATTTTTTTTTTCTTGAGCCGAGAGTCTATCGGTAACAATATCTTTACCCCCACAAAGGCAATGGTGGAACCAGAATTTCACAAAGGAAATTATAGAAGCCAAAGAAATTTCAACATTTGTTATGTGTACATAAAAATAATTTTAACTATGTATAAACAATGTGATTTTTTTCCTCGACCTACCTGGCTCCGCCCATGCACAAGGTAGGGATTCTAAGAATTGCATACACCTTACCTTTCCTAAGTTTCCCTTATTATGTGACTATACTGGATATATTGTTGTTGTAGTCATCGTACTAAAGCCCTTTTTTTTAAAAAAAAAATGTAAGTAATAATAAGTATAAGTAACCAATATTCAAACCTGCATTGAAATGAAAGATTTGCATGGACCTAAAAAATGGATATTTTTGAGAAGATAATTCTTGTTTTGTTGAACCACAAAGTTCACAGGTGTGTTAGATGAACATGCATCTTGCCATGCTTGCTTAAATGCCTGTAATAAGATCATTGCACACGATAAGCAACACTAGCAAATGTACATGCAACAGTAGTAAGTTCAACTTCCAAGAAATTTCACACATGTAGTATGTGTTGGATAACGCCAACATCTTGTTTATGACAAAGCCCACAAGGGTGCTGGGATGGTCCTGGTCAGAGTCATGATCGAGTATATGGCATTTACTTGGTAGGCTTAGTTAAGAAATAAAATTTATGCCAAACATATAAGGCCAACGTCTTGCTTATGGCAAAGCCCACGCACAAGGGAGCTGGGATGGTCCTGGTCAGAGTCATGATCGAGTATTATGGCATTTGCCTGGTGGGCTTAGTTAAGAAATATGCCAAACATGTAACGCCAGCATTTTTCTTATGGCAAAGCCCACAAGGGAGATGGGATGGTCCTGATCGGAGTCATGATTGAGTATTATGGCGTTTGCTTGGTGGGCTTAGTTAAGAAATAAATTTTATGTTCTTGCTATTAGCTATACCTTTGGACATGATGATAAACGTTTGATTCTAACAATGTGTTTGATATAATGAATAGAGAAAAATAATATTATTCTGGTAATTATTTTTTATGAAAAATATTTTTCAAGAAAATGTTTTCTGATACTTTATCGATCGGTTGAAGAATATCTTTTGAAAAATAAAATTATTCATGTGGAAATGAATAATGATATTATATTAGCAAAATAGAGAAATTTTTGATGAAAATTTCTAATCACTAAATTAAACATCAACAATAATGTCTAATTCTTAATTATAGAAAGTAACACAATTTTTTCATCTCCAATAAATACTCCAATATTGAAAATACTTACCTTAGTATCATCTGTATTTCCATCACCCTTAGCTCCAAAGCTACTAACATCAATCAATTTAACCTTATTTTCAACCATCTTAATATTATTGAAATAATGACTTATTTCATTTTGAATATTATTTCCTTCAATAAATGATTCCAAATAAGAAGGGTAAGCTTGACAGTCATGGCCAAATTCTTCAAGATTATTACTTCTACAAGTTGAAATTGATAGAACAAAAAGAATAATGAGAAGAATAATCTTTTGGATAGACATGATATTATATATTGTTATAATATGGTATGGTTTTAAAAAATTTCTATTGTAAAAGAATTGTGACAAAGAATGTTATGGAGGAAAGTATGGAAAATATTTTGTGAATGATGAGAGGGTATGAAAGTGATATAACAAAATGTTTGGCTATTTATAGATTTTAGAGGGTTTGAATTTATTATAGATAATTATGGCTATAGTTGTAATATTTTAAATTTGGATGAGAGAGATTTAGACGAAAGAGTTTCTTTGACATTCTGCCAATTTCTATTGGCTCTCGTCTTAAATTATTTATCGTATTTTTCTTTTTCACGTTCATTAAAAAAATATGATTTGGAGGTAGGATCTATCTATTTACCTTCATTTATGTATTAAGATTGTTATCTATTTTAATTTCATTAAATAGGGACGGACCTACGCGTTTTTTTGTGGTGCTTCAACACCCATTAAATTTGACACAAATAAAGTATAATTATATAAAAAATTGTATAATAGTCAAAAAGCATCAGGAAGCCAATAAGATAACTGAGTGCTTTGATTTTAATTCAAGGGTCCTTTCTATGCCATCAAATCAGCCTAAAATTTGTGTGTGAGTTTCCATCTACAAAATTTTATTGACTTTTTTTGTTTTTTCATATATTTACGAGATCTACGATAGTAGGTAGAGATTCTCGAAAACTCCCACCCGAAACTGTAGATCCGACCCTGGGCAGAATCTTTAAATTTTGATCATCAATATGTGTTCGAATCTCTCGGAGACACCCATAATCCCAAAATTCTGAATTTGTCACTATCATTAAATATTTAATGTAGTGATGATATGCAAAAAATAATAATAATAACCTGATAGGGAAAAAACATCGTTTCCACCCCAGAAAAGTCGAAGCCACACCTAAACTATACTAGTGGCCTATTACACACCTAAACTATAAGAAAGTGAAACTATTTACACCCTATCAGGCTACCACCACTTGCATGTAGTGTGGTGTTTTACACGCGCTGCCACGTCAGCACCACGTCGGTAAAAAGTATCACTTTTTTATAGTTAAGGTGTGTAATAGGTCACTTATATAGTTTAGGTGTGGATTTGACTTTTCAACTATAGTTTGGGGTAGAAACGTTGACTTTTCCCTTAATGTTTTTAGCCATTTACTTTCGTTATTTAATAGGCTGGATGCGCCTAAAATAAGTGTAACACACACGCCTTAGAATGGGGATCGCGGGGAGGTAATAATATCACTTTCTTATAGTTAAGGTATGTAATAGGTCACTAGTATAATTTAGGTGTGGCTTAGACTTTTCAGGTATAGTTTAGGATGGAAACGATGCTTTTTCCCTAACCTGATATAACCAGTTAGCAACATCAACTAACCATGAGATTATTAGCTACAACCAAAAAAAAAAAAATCATCACTAATTAGTTTCTTTTAACCAAAAATTACATTTCGTAATAAATGCATGAGCCAAATTTTTTGTTAAGGTGTTTTCCGTTGCTTCAATTAATTACAATGTTGTGTATATTTCGATCATATTAGTATAAATTAGCTTTGCCAAATTATATAAATCATTAACTTTCCTAATTAAAACTTTTTTGAATTACAAACTCTAGCCCCCCCCCCCCCACCCCCCCAATCAAATTTGTCTTGAATTCATCTTTGAAATATAAATAAAAAATAAATTTAAAATGCATGCAAATCTGTTAATAAATTTTTTATCTGAAGACTAGTCATGTCGTGAATAACTTGAATTTTGTTTTTTTTGTATACCATATGATCTTCACATGAAGAAGATTTATTTGTTTTGTTTTTGTTTATACCACATGAATTTTGTTTTTTTTATCAGTTATATACATTACCATCATGTATAAAAATCAACATAAATTACAAGTAAAAGCAAGTATAAATACATTATTACTAAAACAAATTTATTTTTATTTTATAATTAGTTAAGTAGCAAATATGAATGGAGTAGCAACGATGTTAGCGATCTTTCAAAAAAAAAAACAATGTTAATTTATAGTTTACATTAATGGGTAGAACCTTATCAAACCAACGACTTTACGAAGAAAATAATTATAAAATGCATGAGGATCTAGGACAAAAATATTATACAAGATACTTAAAAATTATTGTATTTAAAAACTAAAGTTATTATTATTATCTAATTAAGAATAAAAATATAATTAAATGAGTCATCAATTAACCATGAAATTATTAGCTACAACCAAAAAGAAAAATCATTACTAACTAGTAACCTTTTTTCTTTTAACCAAAAATCACATTTGGTAATTAAATGCATGAACCAAGTTTATGCTAATTAGGTGCTCTCCATTGCATCAAGTAATGTATATTTCGGTCATGCCGAATTATATATATTCATAACTTTCGTAATAAATATTTTTGAATTACGACTCTTATCAGTCACCATCGTCTTTAAAATATAAATAAATTTAAAAAAGAAGTAAATTTATTTAATATTATTTTTATCTTTATTACGTGTTATGAAGACTGATCATGTCGTGAATAACTTAAATTTTGTTTGTTTATGTTTTTAACACTTCTTTTAAGCCTTTATTTATCTTTATATAGGAATTAGCTTTATATCACTTATACGTGTTTTGTTTATATTTAATTAATTAATATTCCCTAAATGGAAATATTTTATGCTTTTGTTTTTCTTTATATGGAGCATAGTTTATAGAAAGAAAAAATTGTAATGAATATGTCGATGGCCTTTTGGGTGAATCATTAATGAGTGTGTTTAGTCGTTGTTATAAGAAGAATTCAATTTCTATTAAAATTCTTGAACGATGTTAGTATATTATAAATCTAGCTTGGTTGTTACACTGCTCTAAACCATTTCAGAGATCGACCGTTTCAGACAAATATTTCAGAAATTTATGGAATATTTATAAAGAGATCAACCATTTCAGAAATTTGATAAACTCATAGAATATTCACAAAAATAGGTCAAAACTCTCACTTCGTGATAATCAAATATGAGATCTACAAAATCCAAATAGTACTTTCATGGAAATCAAATCCAGATCTAAATCTTTCTATGTTTGAGAAATACACTACTAATGACCCTCGAATTACGGATAAAATTTATATCAAATTCAAATCCCCTTACATTCGAGGAATACGCTATGAATGACCCTCGAATTATGGAGAAAATCAAGAGAGAAGAATCAATGGATCGATGGACAAAATATACTCATATTCTTTATCAATAAAATTATGCTTTTCATAGTTGATTTGTGATTGAAATTTATTTTTCATGAATTAAAATTTATTGAAAATAGTTGTCGATTAAAAAGTAAATTATTTATGTATTAAAATTAATATAATTAATAACACGTTTGATTGTACTTTAGTTGTTATCATATAATAAGAGCCATTTTCTGCTAAAGGTATCAATTTATAGTTAGAATAATTATGTTACAAGTAAAAACAATTATAATAGAGATCAACAAGTAACTTAATAAAAATTCTAACTCTTCATAATAAGTTGAACTACAGTAATAATATTAAAAACTATTTAATTTAAATATTATTTTGTATATGGATATGCTCTAGATCTCCTTACAATACATACATCATCCATCTCAAACTATTTATCGTCCTTATAAAAAATATATGTATCTAAATATTTGTTACTTTAGAAGTTCAAAACAAAATTAATTATCTTTTATTCCTAATCGTAATTTGTTCTTAAAGATTATAAACATCTCAATAAAGTAAATATTTAATGAATAAAGATTAAATTAATTATGTAAATGAGGATAAATAGTAAAAAATTCCTCTTAATTAATACTTTCTTAAGGAACATGTAAATGAAAAATACGATAAATATTTTTAAAACGAATGAAATATATATTATCTTTAATTATATATTGGATAGAAATGCCTAGCCATAAGAATTTAGTATTAATCAAAATGTAACAACTATTGAGAAATGACAAGTTAATTAATGATGATAATGAAGAACTTCTTTACATGTCCTCTATGTTTTTCTTTAATCCCGTACTAATTCGCAGTCGTTGTAATTTTTATCTTTTGAGTGAGTAATTATGTGGTGAGTACTTTATGCGTATTGGATAAAATTCCCTATGTAATAATAACCTATACAAATTACATAAGAGATATAAATCGCACTAAATAAGTTTTGTGCGACATGCTTGCTGTAAAAGGTATTGAAAAATAAGCAAACCTGAATTATCCGTATGGATAACTACAAAAATCAATTGAGTCATAATCACATGTTCCTCTATGTTTTTTTTTTCTTCTTAGTAAAACCTCTTGATTCTATATTTGTTATCAATAATCAACCCTCATGTGACACGTGGTTTCATTTTGTAGATAGAAATAAAATTACGGGAACAAACAAATTTTGGAATAATGAATCTAACAACTTTGAATCTATTGTGATATGGCCAAGTTAGTTAAGTGAAGGTAATAACTTCTTCTAGCAGACTTAAAGTTAATTTACATATGTTAGAATATATCACAATTGTTTTAACAGGCGAATTTATAATTTCTAGAATATGGGTGTACTGTTAAAAAGAGAAGGAATAAAAATATTTAGTGGAAATTTATCTATAATTATTTAGGTAAATAACTAAATATTCAACTAAATGCACTATTTATTTTTCTTGCAATATTAGTGTCAATAAATAATATTATAATACCGATTCTCAAAAAATAAATACATAAAAAATCTAGGAGTAAAGGCCCAAAATCATACATTATCTTTTGGTTTAGACACAAAATAATACATATTCTTTCAACTGGTGCACTAATAGTCCTTTTTGTTTAAAAAATGGTGCATTTTTAGACACAATCCTAATACCGTTAATTTTTTTAACAGAAGCTTCTCATCTTCATATCAGGTAAATACGAGCACCATTAAACAAAGGAAATCAATTGAAAAACACATCAAATAAGCCTTGAGGCATCGACGCTGCATCAACAATTCAGACTTCTCTGTATCACTACATCAATAATTGTTTCAATCTATTAATTTCATGGTCTGATAATACTCATGAAGATCAAAGATGACATCAACTTCTACGTTAGGTGATTCCAGAATCTTCAGTAGAGGTTGGTTAGAATTTTCATTAGCATCGAAGATTTTGCCTAAGAGAAGCTTCATATGCTGCAACTCAGGCTCTTAGACTACAAAACCTTCCGAGTTAACTTTTTTTTAGGTGATTAAATGTCATATTTGTGAAACGTTCCACTTGAAAAGATTTTGGGATAGGAACATAATCATAAAAGGTTGCCACCTAAAACATTAATGGTGAGGTTTGTCAGCAACATTTTGCATGTGAGGTTTTTTTATTTTGGAGGGAAAAAATAGTGTGATAGAAAGGTGATTTGACTGCTGTTAAAAAAATTAATGGTGTCAGGGTTATGACTAAAAATGCACCACTTAACTAAATAAAAAGGACTATTAGTGCTCTAGTTGAAAGAATATGTATTATTTTATGTCTAAGGCAAAGATAATGTATGATTTTGGATCTTTACTCAAAATCTAATTTTGCATTGAGATCATGAGTTCACGTGCTCCCGTTTTTGCCTTTATATTCGCCACTAATAATAGGTGACCAAGGGCGGGACTATAATATATTTTGCCAACACAATACATGTCAGGAATTTGGCGGAACCCAATAAATTTGATTTAAACTATATAATTCTCTAAAGAAACTCGTTGAACATGCACAAAATAAAAAATTAAAAAAAAACTAATAAAACAGAATTCATAAATTTTAAATTTTGAGTCAGTCTTTAAACGCGAATCTAACCTTAAATTTATGGGTTCGACGGACCAAAGTTATCAGTCTGTTTGGTTTATTGAATTTAATTTATGTACTAGAAGTCAACCAAAACCTAAAATTAGATGAATGGAACAAAACATTGCATTAAATTTAAGAACCAATGTTTGTTCATCAATCGTCACCCTTGTCCTAAAATGCAACCATTTTGGTTAACAATTATTTATTGAGAGTTTGGTTCTTTATTATTGTGTCAATTACCATAATGTTATTATAACTTATGGTTCGTTTAATTGAGAAAGAGTTATTTTAGATAATTAATATCAGGATTAGTTATTCATTAACAGACTCTGGCAGAAATGCAAGGTAAGGCTGCATACGATACACCCTTGTGGTGAGGCCCTTCTTCTTACACCGCGCATAGCGGTAACTTTAGTGCACCGGGCTGCCCTTTTTATTAGTTATGCCCTTTTTATTAGTTATTCATTATATATATAAATAATTTATTCCATCACTATAATTTAAATATTAACATATATAAATGATTCCAATAATAACTATACATCACAACAAAACGATCCATCAATGTTAAGAAAAGCGATATCCTATCTAATTCAACTCTCAAGTTTAATCTAAGATTTATGAATTGTTCAAAATCATATAAGGAGTTTAATTTCCTCATCTTTTATGATCCTGGATTTTTGGAAAATCCTCATGCACCTCTTAAGCTAACTAACTTTCGAGATTGAGACAGATATAATGTTTTTCTTATTAGGATATTAAAGTTAGATCCATCTCAATTCATAGTTTATTAGCCCATCATCTTATCTTATAGATGCTCCAAATGTATAATGTGCGAGGGAGTGTTGAGTTCTTATATCAGTTGAAAGTAAAGGTGTCAAGTGGGCCGGTCGGGCCAAACCGGAACCGGCCCGTTTAGTTTAACTAGGTTGTGGGCCGATTTCGGTCCGAGTTGGGGTTAGGTGGGTCGGGCCGGTTCTGGGTTCAACACTAAAAATGTTGAAAACAACCCTGAACCGGCACACTTAACCCAACCCGGTTAAACCCACCTAAACCCGATCAAACCCGGTTAAAAACCGGTCAAACCCGTTTAAAAAAAATGAAAAATCCAATATACACTACATACACTACAATTATATACACTAAATACATTTCAATATACACTATATACTCTACAATTATACAATATATATTTTTTAAAATATATATAAACAATTACACATATATACGTATCATTCAATATATAATTATATATGACTATACGTACTACTTTAAATAAAACATATACTACAAATATACAATAGTATAATAAATATATATACACACTACAATATATATATATATATAGTTATATATATATATACATATATAGTTATATACTAATTTATAAAACATATACACATTTATACGTTAAATATATACGCTTATAGAAGATATATACACATATATACGCACCATTCAATATATATGTACTGCTTTAAATAAAATATATACTACAATATACATATATATATATATACAACAATATGTGTATATATAAATATATATATATATATATATATATATATATATATATATATATATATATATAATTACATACTAATTTATAGAACACATACACTTGTATACGTTAAAGATATACGTCTATAGAAGATATATACACATATATACGCACCATTCAATATATATGTACTACTTTAAATAAAGTATATACTACAACATATATATATATATATATATATATATATATATAATTTATAAAATCTATACACTTGAATACGTTAAAGATATAAGTCTATAGAAGATATAATATATACACATATATACGCACCATTCAATATATATGTACTACTTTAAATAAAGTATATATATATATATATATATACACGCTTACATACTAATTTATAAAACATATACACATGTGTAAAATATACACGTCTATAGAAGATATATACACACCATTCAATATATATGTACTACTTTAAAATTAAATAAACTATATACTACAATATATATGTATTACAATATATAGATAGTTATATTATACTAATTTATAAAACATATACACATGTATACGTTAAATATATATGTTCATAGAAGATATATACACACCATTCAATATATATGTACTACTTTAAATAAAATATATACTATTCTACAATATACATTTATATATACTACAATATGTATATATATATAGCTATATACTAATTTGTAAAACATATACACTTGGATACATTAAATATATACGTTAAACATACATGTGTATAGAAGATATATACAATAATATACAAAACATGTACTACTTAATATAATAAATTAATAATACTTGATAGTTAATTAATGAATGTTGAATTTTATTGATTGCAAAATGATCCAAAATTTATAATTTACATGAATAAAAAATCTACAAACTATGCATCATTTTTTCCAACTCATCCATGTTAATATTTACGGGAACTTGCATATGATAGTCAAAGTCAATGGGGGCAAACCCATGCATTAGACTTGATTTTGCTGAGTTCTCCCGCGAATTCATAATTTCTTCAAGTTTCTGATCGTCATTCGGCTCCGGTTCCATTCCTTGATTTCTTCTTTCTGCTCTAATCTAATCTCTGAGGCAAACTAGAACATTCATTGCATTGTTTCCCAATGAGTGTCGGTTGTCTCCAAGTTGCTGTCGTCCCTGACTAAAGGCGCTCTTTGATGCAACGGTTGACATTGGAACGTTCAAGATATCTCTAGCTAATCTTGAAAGCACAGGATATTGTGATTCATTATTCCTCCACCAATCTAAGGTGTTGATCCATCGCCTACGATCCTATAGCGGCGACCGAAGATAATTCTTAAGCTCTTCCCTATAAGTTGATATGTAAGCTCCCTCGTCAACACTGTTCCAACAGGGTAAATCATAAAAGGAATCAGAAAAACCATAATGTGCCGACCTATTAGAAAATGATGGCACCTCAGGAGGATGAGGAGCGACAGTTGGACTGATATATGTTGGTACAGCTAAATCAACTAAAACAACATAGTGGTTATATAATTTATCTATGTAAGCATTCGCATCAGACGTAGCCGTCCACAAATCAGGTTGTACTTGTTCAGAATCATTGTTAGTATTTATTTCTAAGTTACGATAAATAAGAGTACTAAAGTGGCACATAGTATGATATTTAATGCACGGATTTAGCATAGCACCAACCAAGAAAATAGGGGGAATCGGGAAAAAATATTTTTTAAATTTAGTAAACATGACACCAACAACATTTTCATAACCTTCTTTATTTTTATATTCTTTGAGCAAATCAGAAATATTGGTTATATATCTCAAAATATTACAAACAGTAGGATAATAAGCACCGGAAAATTCAACCGTAGCTACATAAATTTTTTTCCAAAACTTAACAAGATCATTAATTACAACCCAATCAGAATCAAGTAGCATGCAATCGGCAGAATCAGCAAATGAACCACAATGTTGGTTAAAAGCTAATGTAATTAGAACTCTATATTTACAATAAGTTTTTAGAAAATCATACGTAGAATTTCATCTAATATCAATTTCCTCAGGCATCAATATCGGTGCAAGTACATTTTCTTGACATTTTACTTTAAATTCTTTAATTCTCGATCTACGATTATTTCCTTGTATAAAACCAACAGCAAGACGAATTTTTTCAATATAAATCTCAAAAAACTTAAGACCATCTTTTACAATTAAATTATATATATGACATGCACACTTAATATGAAAAATTTTAGGTAACGGCGGTGATAGCTTAGATTTCAACTTTGTTATAGCAGTCCTGTTGTTAGAAGCGTTACCAAAAGCGATACATAAGATTTTATTTTCGATACCATAAAATGCTGCAACTTTATGTATCGAGTCAGCAATAAATTGTCCAGTATATTTACGATCTTCATCATATAAAAAAGCAAGAATATATTTTTGCATCACAAAATTACTATCCATCCAGTGACAAGTAACGGTTAAATAATCATTTTTATTTACAGCACGACCAAGATCAGAAGTTAGAGATATTCTACATTGAATATTTTATAACAATGTAGATAAATAAAAATAATATTGTGAATGAAGTCTAAAAATATCAGACCGACAAGTACGTCTAGGAATACCATTAAACATTGGATTATAAATTGCTTGAATATAATGAATAAAAACATCAAAAGAAGGAAAACTAAAAGGCAAACAACCTACAACTACCATTTTTGCTCTTTCTTTTCGGTCCTTCAATTTATTATACTTCTTCGTTACGTGACCGGTTGTTGGGTCCATTCTTGTGTGGGCCCACCAACAGCCTCACCACCTTGTGCAATTTTTAACTCTCTTTCGTGGTCTTCAGCTAAATGTCTCATTAACGTACCCGTACCCCCTTGCTTGCCTCCTCTTTTATGGTTATATATTTTTTGACAAATATTGCATTGCACCTCAGTATCTAATGTACGTTCAAAAAATTTTCATGCAACACTAGTTTGTTTACGAGCTCTTGGGGCACGGTGAGGACGGGGAGGGAGATTAACCGATTCGGATCTAACGTTAGCATTTCCTACTTCGGGTGTCTCACCAATATTTTCATCATCTTCATCTAAATCAACCGCATCTACTTCATTTTCTTCTTCTATACCGTAATTTTTCTGAACTTCTAAATAATCCATATCGTGAGCACCTACACCTATTTCTTCCTCAAAAAGTTGACTAAGTGGTACCGGAGGCGAAGACACACGGGTATATCTAGTACTTGAAGTACCTCTAACGCTAGTAATTCGCTTTTTGCTACCACTACCACTTCCGAGACAAATTTTTTTGACACTTTTACCGAGGTTTCTTAATTTATCCATAGTATAAATCAAACTAAAAAATATTCAAAATACACAAAAAGTAATAAAAATAAATATTCAACAATTAATATACTAATTATAAATTAAAAGTAAGAGATGGAACGACAATATCAAATTTTAGAAGTATCCGAAGGTTGCAACTTTAGAAACTTCCACTCGTACTTAGTAATCACAAAATTAAAAAAATTAAAGTGAGCACTTTAGAAATTAAATATATAGAATATTTGAGAATTGAGAAATGTGATTTGAGAGAGAATGAGATTTGAGACTTGAGAGGATGAAAAATTGTGTGAAAATGATTTGAAAGTGTAGGGTATTTATAGAAATTTTTTTGGAATTAAAAAATGATTTTAAATAAAAAAAAACTTTTTTTTTTATATTTGGGCCCAAACTAGCCGTTATATAGCCGTTGGGCCAAAGGCTAGTTTGGCCCAATTTTCCAAAATCTTAAAAAAATAAATAAATTGAATGGGCTTCTCCGGGCCGAGCCAGTTAATTGGCGGGCCCTAATCGGGTTGAGTCCGGTCCGGGTTAACCGCGCCCAAATTCAAAACCCAACCTGATCGGGACCCGGGCCCTTAAAGCCCTTGGGCTTACCGAGTCAGGTCAAACCGCTCCGATTTCCTTTAGTGGGCCGGTTTGGACCGGTTCGGGCCGATTAAAACCGGCCCGTTTGACACCCGTAGTTGAAAGAGTATATATTAGTGGTCTCTATATGTCGTCTTGGTCGATTTTAATATCTTGAGCTATCTTTTATAATTGAGTTATATTTAAAATTTATTTTCTTAACACTATCCTTATTTCATTTGTCCTTTATCTCATTATTCCAAATTTCGATTCTCAAAACTTCAAATCTTTGAATATGAAGTTAGGTTTTGATGTAGCCCAACTTTAAATTGTCAAGAAAAAAAGGTAGCAACAATAGTGGATTTACTTTAAAGTAGTCAAAACCTGCTAGATTATAAATAATTTTTAAAAATTGAATACTTTAATTAAGACTTGATCCAGACCTTGTACAATTTGACTGACAAATGGTTTTAGCCCATTTAAACCAAATAGGCAAATTCTATTAAACTTTTTTTTTGAAACAGTTTACAACTTTTTTTTTTTTTTAAGAAAACACAAGACTTGTGAACTGCAGACCTCAAACTTTCTTGTACTAGCTACTAGGCAGTCAGTCTTGATGCCGATAATAATTATGTTCTTGCAATAATGTCTGATTCTTTTGGCTTTAAATGTGTTCGGAAGTAGACTTTCTGGATAATCTATTTTGTGATTATTTCATCGACTTGACTTTTCTGTTGAAAAACTCATGTACTGTTGTCTTTTCATGTATAGTATATAGTAGCGACCAACGACATTTTATATAGTTTTAGTATGATGTTTTTCCTTTTCAAAATCAGTCGGCCCAGTGATGCTCTTCAGACCATCCCATAACTATTCTGCGTACGTTCATCCATTGTAGAAAGACATGTAAAAAAAAGTTAAGTGTTTGATACTTTGTTATTACATAACTCACTATGTTGTTTGTCACATCTATACAACTTTATCAAAGCAGTCTATACAACTTTACCAGAGCAGTAAAAGGCTCTTAATAATATTTAATAGTTTGAAGTCAAATTCGAATAAGAGTTCATAAATATATGTACACTCATAAAAATGATAATAATTTAAAATTATTTTTTTCTATCTTTTTTGCTTTTAATATAACATTACATTAAACATTTAATTCATATAGTAATATTATTATATATAAAAGTAAGGATGTATTCTAGTTATCAAAATATTATTCATTTGTTTGCAATGTATTTAACTTCATACAATAATATTATTATTTATAAAAATAAGGATGAATTCTAGTTAATAAGATATTTGTCACTTGTTTGCAATGCATTACTTAGGATTTTATTGTACACATTTTATTTATTAATATGAAAATTTGAATTATTTAATCAAAGTTCTAAAATATTTATGATAGAATGTAGTAATGAGTTTTTCTTTCCTCTTTTGAAAATTTAAATTTTATACCTTTTCATCTTTTATAATCTTCAGTATTATTTTAAGCGACATTAAATTCATAAAATTTATTATTAAAATTTTTTGACACCTCAAATTTTTTTAAAGTTCAAAACAAATGCTTTATCAGTCTTACTCTTAAACCACCTGCAAGAGGTGAGCCTCAAGATAAAAGCCCACTTTGGAGACCCTAATTTTGAGTTTTGACATACAAGTTATTTCGAGGGCACTTTTTCAAACTATTGTTGCTGCCTTAGGTATATATATTTAAGGAAAAAAGGATCAAAAATATTCATCTACTTTAATTAATTGATTAAATTTATCCTTCGTTATATTTTAGAATCAAATATATCTATGTCGATAACAAAGTATTATGCGAATATACCCTCATTTTAATGATTGTCCACCATAACTTAACATTTGATGAGGTGGAATATGCCACCTCACCACTAGAGTTTTATTGCACTAGCTCAACATTGAAACCTATGTAAATTGATGTAGATTTATGTATGTAACATCAATGTAGCTTGAAATGTAATGGTAAAGCAATTATACACTAATAAAATTATCAATTAATGCCTATTATAAAATTTTAAACTAACTAGCTTGATTGCATTAACATATAACTTAAAATTCTTATAACTATGCTATGCCAATAGTGGATATGCTAAAAAGGAAAAAAAATAAAAATCAAAAGAGGGACTTGGCTCCTAAGTTCGTACTCCCTCGGTCGTCTATTTTTATTTGTTCATATTTAACTCGACACATCATTTTAAAATAATAAATACATAGGTGATGAATTAATTATACGTCATCTAAATGTTGACGAAAAAATAAATCGTAATTACTAACAAAGATTTAATTAATTTAAATAAACACAAAATAATAAATTATCTTTTGAATTTTTCACATTGCGCAAGTAAAACTGGATAACTAATTTTCGTAATTAATAACAAGGACTAAAATAAATACAAAATGATAAATTATCTTCTAATTTTTCATATTGAACAAATAAAGCTGAATAACTAATTTTAATATACTAGAGAATAAAGCATCTAGTACCCGAACTATGATCAAATTTGCTACGACACACTCCAACTTCACGGGGTTTCTATTACCCCATTGAAATAAATTTCAGCGTATTTTTATCAATTTTTTTATCTGATATGACACCTTTTTAGCTAATGTGAGATGTGGACTTTATTTTTATGTAATAAAGATGTCATGCCAGAACAAAAGAGTGATAAAAATAAGTTAAAATTGAGTTCAGATAATAAAATTCGTGTGAAGTTGAAGTATGTCGCAGCGACGTTGGTCATAATTCATTGATACTGAATGCTTAATTCTAACATAGATGATAATGTATGGAATGATCATGGACAACTAATATGAGACACGGAGTAATATAAGGTAAATTCTCCCTCTAATTTCAAATTCTTGATTAGCCTCCAAAATAGTGTCACTCAAATTAAAGATATCAAAGTTCATCACACTGGAAGAAGTAGAACAAAAACTCCTTTCACTGGTTCAAAAATGTCCAAATTTGAAAATTCTCCAACAAATCCATGGCCATATAATCGCTCATTTGTCCCTTCCACCTCCAAAAATCTCCTTTGTACTGTCCAAACTTCTCAGTTTTGCTGCCCTTTCACCTAATGGAAGCATTACTTATGCCAAAAGAATCCTTACCCAAATCCAAAACCCGAATATATATTCGTATAATTCACTCATTAGGGGTTTTCTTGAATCGAAAATGAGTTCTAATGAACCACTTTTGATATTCAAGAAATTGGTTAAGAGAAACTACCCGAAACCGAATAGTTTTACGTTGGTGTTTGTGTTGAAATCGTGTTCGTTTTCGATCTTGACGGGTTTTAGTGAAGGGAGACAGGTGCATAAGCATGTTGTGCAATGTGGGTATGGGAGGAATTTGTTTGTTCAGACTTCGTTGTTGAATTTGTATGGTAAATGTGAGGAGATTGGGTTAGCGGAGAAGGTGTTTGATGAAATGTCTGAGAGAAATGTGGTTGCGTGGAGTGCGATGATTAGTGGGTATTCGAGATTGGGGATGGTTAATGAGTGTTTTGGATTGTTTAGGGAAATGCAGAAGACGGGGGTGGTGCCGGATAAGGTGACTATGGTGAGTGTGATTTCGGCTTGTGCTAAGTCTGGAGCGTTAGATTTGGGGAGGTGGTTGCACGCGTATATTGATAAGAGATCGATTGAGAATGATCTTGAGCTCAGTACCGCGCTTTTTAATATGTATGCGAAGTGTGGATACGTTGAAAAGGCAATCGAAGTATTCGAAGCAATGCCTTTTAAAGATGCTAAGGCATGGAGTTCGATGATAGTTGGCTTGGCAGTAAATGGTCTTGCAGAATATGCTCTCGTGACCTTTTCAAGGATGAACAAAGCTAAGGTAAGCAATTTTTTGTACAAAATCGTGTGAAAGTTTTCATCTTTATGCATATATAACATTTGAGGAACACATGACTTCATTCTTATTAGCTTTGGTGTTGAATGTTTGTGTAAAACTCAGATTAATTGAGTTGTTCTCTCTCCGTTTCAATTAGTTTGTCTGGTTGCACGAAGTTTAAGAAAGTAAACTTTTGAATCTCGTAGTCTTAAACTAAAGATATGTAGGATGTACCAGTATTCCCTTTAATCTTGTAGTCTTAAACATGCCACGCGAAAGTTAGAACTAAAGAGTTGTCATAAAACGAAAGAGACATTCTTTTTTAAACGAATTGAAAAGGAAAGTAAAACAAATAAATTGAAACGGAAGGAGTAGTATTTTATTTATTTTCTATTATAATCTATCATTTGAATGGTGAAACTTTGATGTCTTGAACGTTAGCAGTTTCTTTATAATCTATTTTGGAATTTTTCTTTCAGGTGGAACCTAACCATGTAACGCTAGTTGGGGTTCTTATGGCTTGTGCTCATAGTGGATTAGTTTCTGAAGGGAAAAGGTATTGGGCTAGTATGATTGAGTCTGGGGTTGAGCCATCGTTAGAACACTATGGTTGCATGGTAGATCTGTTATGCCGTTCAAACTTAATTGATGAAGCTTATTCATTTGTTGAAGCCATGCCACTCGCCCCATGTCCAGCAATATTGCGTACATTACTTGTTGGGTGCAAAAAGAACAAGATCTTGGACAAAGGTGA
The DNA here is from genome assembly GCF_002878395.1 of Capsicum annuum. NCBI lineage: Eukaryota > Viridiplantae > Streptophyta > Magnoliopsida > Solanales > Solanaceae > Capsicum > Capsicum annuum. The sequence continues at coordinate 217,683,365 of NC_061120.1, read as the reverse complement.
AGTTCTCGGTCAACATCTCATTGAATTAGAGCCCTGGAATGCAGAGAACTATATCCTACTCTCTACTCTGTATGCATCAGTATCAGACTGGGAGGAAATGCGGCACGTGAGGAAACAGATGAAAGACAAAGGTATTAAGGCTATGCCAGGATGCAGTTCCATTGAAGTTGACGGTTTTATGCACGAGTTTGTGATGGGTGATTGGTCACACCCTGAAGCCGAGGAGATCAAAGAGGTCCTAAGGGATATTTCTCAAAGGGTATACTCTACAGGACATGAACCTTGGATTGCTACTATACTGCACAATGTGAGCGACGAGGAGAAGGAGATTGCACTTTGTGAGCACAGTGAAAGGTTAGCGATTGCTTTCGGCCTTTTGAAGACAAAAGCACCAACAGTGATTAGGATAGTGAAGAACCTTAGGGTCTGTAGAGATTGCCATGAAGTGACAAAGATAATTAGTAGATTATACAACAGAGAGATAATCGTCAGGGACAGAGTTAGGTTCCACAGATTTGTAAACGGGGCTTGTTCTTGCAGAGATTTTTGGTGAGACTTGCGATAAGAGAGTAAGGCCAGGGACTATAATCATGGTCAGCTATCCAAATGCATTGCTGAGGTTAAAGTCAGTGTTTGCGCCATGAACTGAGCATTTCAGTGGGCGCCAGGAAGCCATGTTGCTCGGACTCTCCAAATATGCTAACCGCAATCCAGAAATGCACTACAGTTTGGAGCATGCAACATGCACATGTTGACATTATTAAGAATTCGAGCAACATAGCTGGGGCCTGGGAAGTATGAACACCAAAAGGACCACATCCCAGTAGTTGGAAGATGGGGTTTCACTCAGAGAAGTCACCACTTCGGAGGTAATTTCTCTATCCACGTCTTCAGGTTTCAGAGAAGCAACCAATACGCAACTGCACCACCATTGTTGAACATATCTTGTTATCCAATTGTAGCAAAACACGATACTTATTGCAGTTTCGTGCAATTCAAGGTATAATTTACTGTCTTGGTATGATGTGTTATTTGCTTAATAAGTTAAACACTATGTGGACTCAGCTTGAAGTAATCAAAGTTGGTAAAAAGGGTCTAGTGTGAGCCCAAGAAATGAGAAGAATGTTGGGTTGGGTTCTTCTCAATTTTAGTCCATAATGTTTTACCCTTCTTTGAGCCAAGGGTCTTTAGGAAACAAACTCTCTACCTTCTCAAGGTAGGGTAAGGTCCGTGTACACGCTACTTTCTTTAGACCCCTATTGTGAGATTACACTGTATTTGTAGAGCCCAACATGGTTACTGGTTCTTTCTTTGGTTAAAATTCACAAATAGCCAGTATTATGAAACTTGAAACTCTATGACAATGGCTATTTTTAAAAGGCGGACGAAAAGTGATCAGTGAATACTATTTCGAACTTCCTTCTTTTCCTCTTGATTAATAGTTAGATCATCCATTTGTCATCAAACTTAATCAACTTACACAAAAAGTGGATTATTTATACAAGAACATACAGGTGAGATTCCACAAGTGAGATCTGGGGAGGGCAGAGTGCACGCATACCATACCACTACCTCGTAGGGGTGGAGAGGTTGTTCCCGAAAGACGCTTGACTAAGTGGATGGTTTATAAAATCCTCTATTGTCATAAGGGTGTTTTTAGGTGCATACGTTACAAATTACAAAATATCTTCATTTCTAGTATGTGAATAAAACATGTTACTTCCGCACTCAAGGGTATGACCTAGTGATCAAAAAGTAATTGATAATTATGAGGCCTAAGGTTCGAATTCCGGCGAAATCAAAAGAACGTTGTGATTTCTACCTATTTGTTTAAGTCATGATGAAAATTATTCAGTACTTGTGCTAGTAAAAGATAGTAGATATACCGTAAAATTAATCGAGATGCAGCTTAGGTGATCCAGACCATCTTAATAAAAAAAGAAATGTCACTTTTCAATCAACAAAGTACATACTAGACAAAGTAATGGCCTACATGATAATGAAAGGGTGAAAATCCTACCTGTTTCAAAATTCAAATTGCACTTTATCTAGAATAGGTTAATTAGTACTATTTGTTTGTTGTTTAATTTATTTGTCATCAAATTAAAACTCAGACAAATTATATCATTAAGAATTTTCTTAACCCTTAAGTTTACACGTTAATTTTCATGATGACATCATCCCTCAGTTTAGAACGTGAAATTAATCACTACCTCGTAAGAGCGTTGAGACCATAACATGTTACGCGAAATTCATCACTACCTCATAACTCATAAGGGCGTTGAGATCATAGCATGTTGCATGAAAGTGTTGCTTTTTCTATAGTGTTGTCACGCAGCTGCCCGCCTAGAAGAGCAACTCGATGTGTGGTGGTTCTCCACTGATCCGGTGACACACTAGTTACGACCCTTCTCTTCCTTCGATCATAAAGCCCCTTGATCTCTTTATTTATCCTTCATCCCGTGAATAAGTAAGAATGTACTCGCGAAGTGTCCATTTGAATTAATATTTTTCACAAAAACTAAATAATAATTCACGATAGTGTTTCTCGTCGTTTTTGAAAGCGATTTTCTTGATTCAAGGCCGATAGCAAATAATCTCTTTTACCTCTCACAAAATATGAGTAAAGTTTGTGTATACCTCAACCTCACAAATCGTTTGTTGTTGTTTTTTTTTTCTGATTTTTTACTCGATGTTTGATACCCGCATTTTTTGTTTTCCACCCGATGTTCGATACCCACATTTGAGCCCCGACTAATTTGGATCGCGCATTGTAGGACTCATTCTAGCGGTGGCGCTCCCAACAAATTTTCTCCATATCCAGATTCGAACCCAAGACCACTAATTAAGAGTGAAATAATCTCATCACTACGCCACAACCCATACGACCTCACATATCGTTGTTGTTGGCTTTAATGACTTGACTACATTATATCAAAATGTAACAATACCATTAACATAAACAAAATATCAATTTCAAATGTCTACTTTCATGAAACATTAGTCACCATGAAGATCACCAACTATAATAAAAATAAACAATAAAACAATTTAAAAAAATATATTTAAAACATCCTTTTCATTTTAATATGTTCCAATATCATGGTAAACACTTGTTATCTAACTTTGTTAGAACAGACAAAATTAATGGACCAATGTCATATTCCATCCTCTTTCACCCACTCACATTCACATCACTTATATTTGATTATTATATAAAATTAAAAAGTTACAATAACAAAAAGTAAAAGTAAGCTTCTTTGATTTTTCTTAGTATGTCTTAATCATTAGATTATCAATATTATTAGTCCTTTTTAGGAGTTGATAATTTTGATTATTACGTATGACGTGGGCATCTTAATGACCCTTAATATTTTATTGGATTAATAACACATTTAGTCCTTCAATATTGGTAAATTATGTTCTACTCCTTGTAATATCTGACTAATCACATTAACCTCTTAATCAATTGAATCGTGCACTTTTAATCCTTTTGTTGGTGAATATTCACAATTTTTTCGTAATTATTAATCGCTACCATTAAAAAATTTATGTGTTATGTTAAGTTTGTATTAACACTCTTATTTGATATGTACTAGTCAAATGTATGTTTGCACGTGTGCTTCGTGTCAACTCATATGTGAAGTATTAATATCTTGATCGTCTTCTATGATGTAAACTATCACATCACGGATAATAACAAAAACAACAGATAGTAATAGATCAGAAACTACAACAAAATAAATTGATTAAATCTAACCTTAACACCAAAAATCCTCAAAGCCTGACCGGACATTCATCTACCACTATAAACTCAATAAAATAATACGATAATCGAGATATGATAATGATGTGATTAAACCCTAACCTTAAGAAAAATTCTCAAAGCCCGATCAAACATTAATTTATCACTTGAAAAAACAACAAATAATAATAGAACAAAAACTACTGTATTCAAGAATATTTCAACAATATCATCAAACATAACCTTAAGGCAAAATTTTCACGATCAAACGTTTATCTATCACTTGAATAAACAACAAATAATAACAGAATAAAAACTACTGTATTCTTGAATACTACAACAATATCATCAAACATAACCTTAATGCAAAATTTTCAAAGTCCGACCAAACATTTATCCCACAGAGACTTGAACATAACAAAAACTACAACAAAACAATACAAAAATAAAAATATTAGAACCATACAATTAAACCTAATCTTATGTGATTGTAGATGACACATTTAGAGCTCATAAAAAAACACTATCAGAATATCTCCTCCAATAAATTTTACATTATGGATGTTATTATATTATTGTAGAAAAAAAAAATTCTCCAATACTTTTTCCTACAAACAATAATTTTCTAAATGTGGAAGATTTTTATTTTTGTATTGCGAAAAGAAAAAATTAATTATAGTATCAAATAAAAATATGTAAGATTTTTAATGAAAAAAAAAAATCTCTAATCTCCAATATCTTTTCATAAAAACGTGTCTATTTTTTTTTTCCTTAAAAAGTTAAAATAACTTTTTTTTTTGTGGAAACTTTAGGGTAATTGTTGGTTTTGATGTTTTTTAAGGAAAAAAATTCAAAGGATATTTTTCTTTTATCATATATTAAAGAAATTTTAATTTAAATATTATAATATAATGATATAATAATTGAAGAAAATAGTAAAACGACAACTTTGTCTAAAGTGTAGACTTTTAATTTAATGAAGGACAAAAAGTTCAAATTACTTTTCTTACCATATATTATAAAAAAAAAATTAATTTAAATATTATAATATAATGATATAATAATTGAAGAAAAATAGTAAAAAGACAACTTTGTCTAAAGTGTAGATTTTTAATGAAGGACAAAAAGTTCAAATCAATTCTCTAAGGCCCAAGGGTCTACACACTTTTAATATATTATAAATATAGATTATAGATAGATTATAGATATAGATATGTAAGTAGTCAAATATACAATTTTACTACTGTACTATATTTTAATTAATTGAAGGTTAAATGAGTGAAGTCATATATCAACAACAATAATATATACAGTAAAATCTAATAAATAACTTTTGCGGAGGATAGAACATGCACAAATATTACTCTTATCTTTATAAGACAGAAAGGTTGTTGATGGTAAACCCTCGACTTAACATATCGAGTCATAAATCATAAAGACTATACCTAAATTTATCAATTGTTTAGAGATCGCAATGTTACTTCCTCTGTCTCATTTTATTTGACGTCCTTTTCTTTTTAATCCATTCAAAAAAAAAATATCCTTAATGAAACGATTTATCATCACACAAATATCTAAATATTTTTTAGACTACAAGTTTTAATTTTTTTATTTTTATTAAACATCATCTCAAATCTAACGATGCAATATAAATGAGATGGAGGGAGTATTTTATACATTATTATCCCTCTGTTATTTGTAATTAATCGTACACGTGCCCTCGATCTTACGATTACAAAGTAAATCTTGTATGAATGAAATTGACGTAATGTTAACAGTATAATATTAACCAATGAATAAACTCCACGAATATTTGTTTATGTTTTTGACTTATAATAACGTACAATATCGTGTTAATTACGTGTGGTCCATCATCATTACCTACTTAATTATACTAAACTATTTTGTGGGACCCTCCATGCAAAAATATTTCTGGCCGACACTACTTTGAAGTGATTTTTACAAAAATAATTTTGGAGTTTAATTAGACTAAATATGTTATTATTGTTACTCCATAAATGACGGGTTTATAGCATTGATTTTTTTTTTCTTCATTAAAATATAATTGAAACGGATTATAATTGAAAAAAAAACATTTTTTCATGGAAATGTCATTTTAGTAGATAGACAGAGACAGGACATGTCACAGTTTCAGTTGACTAAGGATATGATCTTAAAAGAAAAATTTGAAGTTCGAGAATTAAAGTAAACAGTTAGTCGATAATTGAGTGTTACCGAACTTCTAAGTGTATGATATGATTTGGATATCGCGCGGTTTAATTTCTTTTCTCATAAGTGAATTATTATCCGTTGTTACACGTACTTATTTTGTACATTGCTATTTTGTTGTCTCTTTTTATTTCTTTATTTTTTTTCCATTACGTACATCTCTGTTAAGTTAAGCCAAAGTACAAAAAATATAATCTCTTTATCCTATAAAAATAGAGATAAAATTTGCGTATATTCTAACTTTAAACTCCAAGGTTATAATATTACACTAAACTTCTTCTTGCTGTTGTTTATCCAAATGTCAATTTTAAAAGTTCACTTCTATTGAAAAAAAAAAAAAGAAATTAGGACCAATCCTCTTTTCTTCTTTTTAACTTGTAGCATTTTCCTTTTTTATGAATATTTATCAAAGATAATGACCACTTTTAATTATTTGTCAAAGATATGGCCAAAAAAGTGGCCTACATTTTTTTTTTTTAGTTTCCCAACGTATCTTCACAACGTATCTTCACAGTCGGCAGCCGTGAGACTAATCCTCAATTCCTTATTCAGCGCATTTTGTGATAGGGAACTAGCCACAGAATTTGCTCCATTCGCCAAAGGCGGGAATCGAACAAAGTGGCCTACATTCGAGATACCTATACTAGAAATAGAGAATTTTTAGCAAATATAGATGACTTTAATACATAATTAGCAATTTGAATAGAGAATTGCAATTCATATCTAGGTGAAAAACTTTTAATAACTAGAGAAAATGTGCATGAATATCAAAGTTATCGTGTATAATAGTTATTTATTATATGGAGAATGTGCATTAATATACAAAAATGTGTGCTTTAAAGATTAAAAAGCTAAACAAATTTTAAAATCAGCAAAATCTTGAAGCACTCCCTCGATTAGACGTGAATTCAAAATTTAAAATTTATATGAAAGTGTATAGTAATGTCAGATTAACAACAATAACAACTAGGTTCATTATAGAGAAATTAATAAGTAGTACTATTCTTTTTGTCTCAATTTGTATGACCCGCTTTCATTTTTTAATCCAAAAAAAATAAAATACTAGCACCATTTTTGTAATAATTGGAACAACTGAACTCTAATTTTTTTCTTTAATAAAATGTTTCTTTAGTATATTTCTTTATTATTTTAAATTTTGTTTATAGTCAAATAAATATCACGTAAATTAAGACGGATGGATGAGTAGTACTCTCTTCATTTCGTATTAGTTGATCTTCTTGCTAAAAATATTTGTTTGAATTTAATTATTCCATTTATAAAATTAAGAGAATTTTATTATGTTCTTTCAAGATTATCCCTATAATTAAATAACTACATAAAGTATATAATTCATATTTATATTTTTAAAGCATAATTGATAAAGCTAATTCAATAAAATAAATATTTAATTAATATTTTTTTTAATGATTGTGCTAAGTCGGATCAATTAATACGAAACGAAGGAGTAGTTTCATGAATTCTCCTCATCCAATTACTTACTATTCCTACGTGCATGTGTGGCAAAATCCTACACCATTATTTATTTTTTCCACTAGTCATCCTTTAGATTATATAATCATATAAAAAAAATCATTGTGATCATATCTTAAATCTTTATTTCTTTTCCTCTTTTCCCCACCAACACCACCATCTCCTCCTCCCACTATACTATTACCACACAATAACCCAAATATACACTAAAAATCTTTGATATGTTGAGTTATCATCCAAGATCTAATAGTATATCTACTACTACTAACAACAACAACAATAATAGTACTATTATACAAAATCATCATCATAATCATGATCATCAAGAAGAAGAACAAATCAGAGACATCCATGCGCTAACACCACCAAGACCACCCTCATCATCATCAAATCGTGGCCGTCGAATCGAGACTACGTGGGAAACAAGTAGCCATAGATCATCATCACTTAATTCAGAAATAGCATCAAGTGAGAATTTTTCTACTATGAGTCGTGAATTTAATGCCCTCGTTCTCGCTGGATCCTCGATTAGTAATAATCATGGAAGCGAGAACGAGGTCAGTCATAATAACAATAATAATATTTTGGGAAGTATTGGTGAACATGAAGAGCCAATAGAAGAAACAAATCCATTAGCTATCGTACCAGATAATTATGTAATTAATCCTTCTTCATCAACAAGGATTAATAATAATTATAATAATAATAATAATAATAGTGATTATTATTCTACTAATAATCATGTTAGTGTACAAAGGGTGAAAAAAGAAGAAGTTGAATCGAAGATTAGTGCATGGCAAACAGCTAAAATATCGAAGATTAATAATAGATTTAAACGTGAAGATGCTGTTATTAATGGATGGGAAAATGAAGAGGTACAAAAAGCTACTTCTTGGATGAAGAAAATTGAGGTACGTTTCTTTATTATTAGTATTATTATTGTTTGTTGGCGTATAGTATTACTTTGTGGGTGTCGCATCTCTGTTGTTTCATCTCGTTTCGTGTTTGATTATGATTTTGTTTACTGTCCTGGGCCGGGATCTTTCGGAAACAATCTCTCTATTTCTTCGGATGCAGTGGTATGCCCTGCGTATATTTTATCTTCTCCGAACCGCACTATCTGGAAATATATTGAGTTGTTGTTGTTGTGGTTGTTCTTCTTATCAGAAGCGGAGTTACAATTTTAAATTTATACGTCCTGGATTTTAGAAATGATAATTAATTAAATTCTGGGTAAATTATTCACGAATTCAATTGGAATTGTAGCTCCGCCACAAATGCTAATTTTTTTTTACATGTTGGGTTTCTTCGGTACGAAGGAAAATGTTTTCCTAGCTTTTTTTTTAGGACAATAAATAGATTTGTTAGTTATTTTATTTTGTGTTCATATGTAACCAAAAATATTCTCCTAAAAGCATTTTCATATAATCTAGATAAATAATTTGGGTAGTGGGGCTGGAACTACTTGGGGTGGTGGGTTAGAAGTCGAGAGGACACAATGAATATCGTAGAACTTGTTTTCTCCATTTCTATTAGAAAAGGTCTTTTTTTTTTTAAGAAATTTATTTTCTAAAGAAAATATTTTTCAAAATTCTCACCTTGGAAACATCCCTCGTGTCTTTCAAATCTTTTTTATTTTATTTTCTTCAGATTTGATAAATATTCTTTTTCTTCAACGTTGATTTTTTTTGTCTATAGGAGTTTATTTAACTCCATTTTACAATTAACTACCACTACAAATTAAAATTTAGTTTATCTATCTTCCATCTTTCACGAGCTTAATATTTGTATATACATTATTTTGTTGGTATGAATTTTGTTAATCATGAATCGATACTTGAATCCTTATGTGACATGAATTTGTATTAATCAAAATCTTGATATAAATTAATAAATACAAGGAATAATAATATTAGGCGGAGTATGATTTGCCTAATAAAGTTAAATTATCAATTGTTTACAATATGATTGCTAGAAATTAGGATCACTCATTTTCTTCTAGGATATATATATTGACTATGCAAATGATTGGTCCAGCAAGCATGCTACTATTTGGGATGTTTACATTGGAAGAATGATTAAATATAAAATACTCCCTCCGTCTCAAATTAATTGTATGTTATAAAATTATCTCAAAATAATTAACATGAAAAATTTAAGAAATAATTAACTATTTTTTTCTAACTATATTCATATTAATTAAAGAGATTCATCTAATTAAAATTAAATAAGATCATATTAGTTAATTTGCCGTGCTTATTATCTTCTCCATAAGATTTGTGTAAAAATCAAAATACAAGTAATTTGAATAAGGCAAACCACATGCTCTTTTCTTGTAGGTTGGGAATTTTTAAATTGTACTTAAAATATCTACCTATTGTAGCATGGAGTATTTCCCTTAATCATAGATTTGGAATTTCTGGTTCAAGAATAGAAAAAAAACATATCATGTGACATGAGTTCGAATTAAACAATTAGGCCGAGGCACTAAAATGGATATCAAACAATAGATGAAAAATCGAAAACAAAAAGTCTCATAAAAAAATTTAAGTTATAAACACTTTGATTTACACTAAATTTGACCAGTTATAATAGGTTAATACTTATTACAAAGAATTACTTGTCGTTCTAAGCTTAATATGCAAAATTATTTTAGAATAATAAGTTTAGCTTTTATTAGAGATTATACACATATAATTGTGACTCATCTTCAATATACTTTAATTCACAAAAGCATTTTTCATTACTTTTGACTTTTGATGGTTCTTGATGTACTTGTGCCCACATGTTTTCTAATTTTCTATTTACATATGTTGTAATAAGTGTCTATTAATTACACTCTATGGGGTTGTTTGGTAGGTCGATATCTCATGATATTATTTTATTTCACCTTGTGTATAGCAGCGTAATTGTATCATTTTATTACGTATGATAGGATAAGATAGTCCCGAGATTAGCTTTGTCCCAAACATGGCATATCTTAAAAAAATCAATAATTAAGTACGCAAAAATTTGCTCATCGGAGACAAACGCTAGGTGATTTCTTTCCATTTATTTTGGCCTTTGTGGATAGAATTACCTGATACCTGTTGCTGACGGGAGGTGGTGGGTGTCCTTTAGACTAGAACTAGTCGAGGTGTGCGCAAGCTGGTCTGAACACAGTTGTAAAAAAAAAAAGGAAAAAGAGTCAGAAATTTATCTAAACTTCGGCAAAATTTGTTGTTACACGTCTCAACTTTGCAGGGTCCTATGACACCCTCGAACTATTTATTACCGTATTTCTGTCTCATATATTTGTCAAGCTGGATCACTTCTGACCCTTACGCGCTAATGCGCGTGTATGTATTCACGCAGTGGTCCAGCTGGATAAATATATGCCACAGAAATACGATAATAAATAGTTGAGGGGTTCATAAGATCGCGAAAAGTTGAGGCATGTTACAATAAGTTTCGCTAAAATTTAGGTATATTTCGAACCTCCCCAAAAAAGTACACAAGTACTTGATTTAAAATCAATAAGTCAATAAGTTTGGTAAACCTAAACTCGAACTCGTAAAGTTTAAATTCTGAATCCGTCTCAATTCATCAGTTACTCACTTATCTTTTTTGTATATATTCATCAGAGGAAGCTGGAGGAGAAGAGAGCAAAAGCCCTAGAAAAGATGCAGAATGATATAGCAAAAGCACATAGAAAAGCAGAAGAGAAGAAAGCATCAGCAGAAGCAAAGAGGGGAACAAAAGTAGCAAAAGTTGTTGAAATTTCCAATTTAATGAAAGCTGTTGGGAGAGCTCCAGCCAAACGATCCTTCTTTTAATTAAGGATCGTTTAGTTTAGTCACACTTCTCGGGATGCGGCCCTTTTTCGAACGCTTACATGAATGCAGGATGCTTTGTGTATCAAACTTGGCGTGCGACCCTTTTTTGGACGCTTACGTGGATGCGGAATGCTTTGTGTACCAGACTTGGCATGCGATCCTTTCTCGGACCCTTATATGAATGCAAGTTGTTTTGTGTGCGAGACTGGTGATTTGGTATTAAGGAATTTAATAGTAGTGTATGTTAATTAGTAGTCTATAGGATGCCCTTCTCTTTTTGAAATGATTGGGTACCCCTATTATTGCGTACTATACGATAGATCTCTGTGGTTTGGCACTTTGCTAAACCTCGCCTATAGCGAGAGTTTCAGTACATCAAACTGTCTTTTTACTTAAAAAAAAAAAAAAGAAAAAGAAATGTGATTTAGAATATTATAGTGAGAATTTTGAGTGATTTGTGTGGTAACATTTTTGTATTGATTTTGGGAAGTTAAATGTTGTCTCATGAGCTTAAGAAAAAGATATGTGAATGTACACTTCTACATTTCTATTTAATTTGATTGTTGGGTGTGGCATATTCATGGAATGGCATTTCATATATTTTGAGAATCTGAAAAAAAAATAGTAAAAAAATAGATGTGTCTATGATAGAGTATATGATTAGTTCTATTTGTGACCGACAATTGCATGGAAGAGGCCTAACGATCTACAATGCTCTAAGCGTCGTAGCGTTTAAGTAAAATGCATTATTTTGTTTTAGTGATTACACAATTTTATGAGAGCTTATATGTAAATATTCTTTCAATGCACTCAATACCTAGTTATCGACTTAAAAAAAAATGACTTACTACAAGGTTAGGTATACTAATTTGGAGAAAATCTGCTCAACTAATCTGGTGATATTGCATTCTCATTACTATATATTATAACATTTTTATTTTTTTATACTTTCTTTTGTATTTAAACTTTCTTTTAATAATTCTAAATCCAAAAAGGCATTGTTCTTGTCATGATTGGTAAGCAAACTATAAATATCACTAAGCCAATTTCATTGTAGCAGTTGCTATTTTGTTTTCTTCTAATTGTACTAATTAGTTCAAATATCACAAAATGAAAAAAGGTGGTGGTTCTAATTATACAATAATCAGACAACTAACAAATTATGTTGACAGATTACTAAAGTTTTTATTAATGGAAGGGTTTGTCACAAGTATTAATGGATCAATAATATAATAAAATTTGTCATAACCTTAGACGTTCATAAGTTTTTGACACATCAATATATGCATTGATACACCCCATATACACTGATATATTATCTACATATAGTAGTATATACATAATATACGTGTGTATACAACAATTGTGTGTACAATTTAGGCATACATGTATCTACTATATTAAATATATGTTTGGTAATTATTTGATAATATTACTTTAAATTATTATTATGGTAGTTGTTTGTGATAAAGCCCAAAGGTACTCTTGAGGCCCATGAGAGGCCCAAAATATTGATGTACGTATATCACTAACAGGAAATTATATGGAAAAAATACACAAAATAGCATACTTAAGTATTAAATTACAAAAAATAGGAACACTTTTATTAAATTACATTTTGTAGCATATGTATTTGTATGTATTTGTATTTTTGCAGCAACAGTTTGCAAAAATACAAAATACATATCGATCATAAGGGCAGTAAAAATCATATGTATTTGTATTTTGGTTGCTAACAGTTTGCAAAAATACAAAATACAACTTGTTATATCATGTAATTATGAAACTCATAATTAAGGGGATAAGTATGTTATTTCTGAATTTTGCCCATATTATATTCAATGACTTTGAAACGTATGATCTTAAATTATTTGAAAAAAATACATAAAGTAGCATACTTAAGTATTAAATTACAAAAAATAACAATACTTTTAGCAAATTACATTTTGTAGCATATGTATTTGTATTTTTGTAGCAATAGTTTGCAAAAATACAAAATACATATCGATCATAAGGGCAGTAAAAATCATATGTATTTGTATTTTTGTAGCAACAGTTTGCAAAAATACAAAATACAACTTGTTATATCATGTAATTATGAAACTGTTGCTATAAAACTCATAATTAAGGGGATAAGTATGCTATTTCTGAATTTTGCCCATATTATTTTACTTTGTCATTTTATAGGGCAATTTTTAAGTTAAAAGTCAAAACTTATTAAACGTAAAAAATTTCCCATGAAATAAGCGGGATCAAAAAATTCAAGACAACCTACCTCTTAGCCCTTGGTCATTTATGTAAATCGCCCTGTTATATTAGGAAAAAATAAATAAAGTAGCATACTTAAGTATTAAATTACAAAAAATAACAACATTTTTATTAAATTGCATTTTGTAGCATGTGTATTGTATGTATTTATATTTTTGTAGCAACAATTTGCAAAAATACAAAATACATATCGATCATAAGGCTCATATTATAAGTTCAGATTATATTATCCTTCTTCTTAACTTGCTGTCATATTTTTTTATAATCTTACTTCGATTTTTTTTTTTATTTGAGTCAGGGTCTACCCAAAATAATCTATCTAAAAAGGTGGAATTTGCATACATCTTATCCTTTCTGGATATCATTTATTAAGTTACCCTGGATATGTGGTTGTTATTTGTACTTCAAAATATGTTGTCCATACCTAGCAGGAGGGATAAATTATACACCTAATATACAAGTAAGATTGCATTCTCATTTATTTACTATGACATTATATTATTTCTAAATTAGTTTAATATTTAAATATTTTGTTCTAATCTTTTACAATCGAAAAAGGCATTGTTCTTATCACGTTTGGTAAGCAAATTAGGAAAAATAATTAAATTGTCACTCAAAATTTCATCGTAGCAGTTGCTATTTTGTTTTCTACTAATTGTACTTAGTTTTTGTTCTATTTTCATCTCTTACATAAGCAAAAAACACACTTTTTATTTTTCAACTATTTTTGGGGATAAAAGTCACAATCCGAAATAAGAATAAATTCGTGCTAAGTGAGATTTCTGTTCATTACAATCACCACCAAAAATTCCGACCCCCCCCCCCCCCCCCAAAAAAAAACTAGTATTCCAACTTCTGATCAGATAAAACCGTTCGCCTTAACATGGAGGAAGTCATGATGAAACCAGAAGTCGTGCATGAATATTCATGCACGACTCCCAAGGGGAAGAACTTTCGGATATCGAGGAATTCCACGTGTCCACCAGCTCCAAAGAAGAGAAGGCCAATAGGTGCAAGTAAGGGTTTGTCAAAAAGAAGAAAATTATCAGATGATAAATTGTGTTTTTCTCCTAATGAGGTTGAAGTTTTTTTCTTTAATGCATTTAGAAAGAATAATATTGTCAAAAATTCCAATGATCTTTTCAACTAGTTGTTATAGTAATTTAGTAATAAGTGTTGCTTAATTAAACCATATGTATATATATGTCATGCATTTTCGATTTCTATGTTATTAAACTTGGTTGTGTTTTTAAGATACTACAATCTTAGTATATGAAATTTCTATATGAGTTCTTAGATTATGTTATTTTGCTTGGATTTCAATTATTTTTGCCTGAAATGCACTTATATTTGACTGAACTTCAGTTATATGTAATTTTAGACACCACATATCTGAAGTTATTTCGAAACGAATAGACGTTTTTTGTCCTTTGAGTTTGGTTATCAGGTGCGGTTTTTGCACTTCGATTATCATTGTAGCCGATTGTTTAGGATGATTTGACGGATTGTCTGTAGTATTTGTCATGACTTTCTTCATTTCTGTTTTTTTTTCTAATACTGACACCCTCTCTACCTCTATGACGATAGTGGTACAGTCTGCGTACGCTCTACCAGTTCTAGACCGTACTTTGTGGGATTACACTGGTTATGTTATTGTTGTTGCGAAAGTGTTAGGTCAAAGAAAATCTCACGAAGCAGTATAGTAAAAATAGGCAACAAACTAATTACGAACAAAGAGATACATCAACCATATTACGTACTAGGGTATGTTTGGTATGAAGGAAAAATATTTTCTCTGAAAATATATTTTTTGAAAATAAGTGAATTTCTTAATTATTTATTTTTTTAATTGTTCAATAAGTAAGTAAAAAAATATTATCCTTAAAGCATATATATATATATAAAATCTAGCAAAAATATTATGAGGCGGGGTGGGATTATAGGGTGGGGAGTGGGGGTTCGGGGTGGCAACCGGATGGCGGGGAAGAGACAATGAGCTTGGAGTATCACTTACAAACTCATGGGAAAATCATTTTCCTTATTTTTAAGGAATAAAAAAATATATTTATGATTAATCAGATACAAGAAAATATTTTCATCCATACGAAACACACCCCTAATAATGGAAAATACTTTCTCGAATTATATATATCGTACCTTAATTTATCGTTTAATCACAGTGAAATTAAGAGGAACGGAGTATACGTAGCCCCTTAGAGATCTCTTTTATTTATAAAAATAAAAATAAAAATATCTATTATTAAAAAAATATGAAACCAATTAAAATAATTTTTCAAAATTCTACCAAACCTTTTTTGAACATTAAATGAATATGACTACGGTCCTTAAGTCCCCCATGGTTGTAATCATCATTGATATTTTCAGAAGATGGGCTTTTAGCCTTTATGTTATTATTGGCCCTCATTTATCAGAAATTTTCCAATTTATAAAAGATTTTGAATTTTACCAGATTTTGGTTCAAAGTACATTATTATTTAATGTAATACTGGTAAAAAAAAAATCTTATTTACCTACCCAGTTAAAAGCTTTCGTGTTCAGAAGATACATGTTGTGGAGATGAGGATCTTATCGTGGATATGGGTATATTAGGTGCGATAAGATTAGGAATGAGGATATTCGAGATAAGGTGAGAGTGACCTCTGTACAAATTGAGGAAAACGATATTGAGATGGTTGGGACATGTGTGAAGAGGCGACGTGCAGACACCCTAGTGAGGAGGTGCGAGAGGTTGAATATAGACGGGACGAGGAGGGTAGAGGTAGGCTGAAAAGTATTGGGGAGAGGTAATTAGACATGACATGAGCATCTTCAGATCATCGAGGTCACATACGATCTTAGATTGGAGGGTGTGAAGGATGCGTATTAGAGTAGAGAGTTAGTCGAATAGAAGTGTTGTCTTGCTTGTTGAGGGTTTGGGTTTGTTTGTGTTTGTTGTTGTACTAGCCGTAGTATTTAATTTGTAGTCCCTGTTTACTTTGTTGTTGTTCTTGTTTATCTCGCAGATTTTACACTGTTTTCTTGTTAGTTGCTATATTTTCTTCACTATTCCTTTCTTCTTTGTACATGGACTTGCCGCATTACTTGAGCCGAGGATCTTTCGAAAATAGTCTCTCTACTTTCACGACGTAATTATAAAATCTACATACATACACTAACGAAATTTCATTGAATATATTATTGTTGTCATATTTATTATTTACCTAGATCTTCTTTTCTCATTTGCTAGCCTTATACTAAATACATCTCAAAATTTCTTTCAGTCTTAATTATATTTAATATTTTCCCAATAGGAAGTAAAAGTTAAATAAATAAATGACAATCAATTTCACGATTTTGTACGAATCGTTGATTCATTCTTATACGATCACACGCTCAATAGAAAATGATTCTTTTACCTTTCAAATATATAGAAGTATATATTTTTAAAATTTCAATGCCACTCTAGATATCATACGTACCTATTTTAAGTTTATGATAAAACACATTTATTGATCAAGGTGGTCCTCCTTGCCTCTCACTCCAATTCTTTTGTGGATTCTACACTGCGTGCACACTCATAACAAAAAATAACTTTAATTATTTTTTCTATCAAATATAACATTATAGTAATTAGTATATATATTAATCATATATTTATAGGATTATAAATTAGGTGTGTGAATTTTATTTTTAAAATAGTTTAGGTCTACGCGTCTCGTGCGTGTATCTTACTTTATTGAGTTCAAACGTTACACTAAATAGGATATTTGTTTAAATAATAAAGATGAATACAATAATTAAATTCAACATCTTTTGGAGAATTTATTTAATTAAACCTAATCTTTATCAAAAAATTTGTTAAGCCGATCGACATTCATCAACCACCGTAAACTATAACAAAATAATACGATAATAGAGATATTAAAATAATAAAACTAAATTTAACTTCTCCACAAAAATATTCTTAAAACAAAGATATAAATACAATACAATTAAACCTAACATTTATCTAAAAAAATTCTTAAAGTCGACTGACATTGATCTACCACCTGTAAATTCATCTACAACCTGTAAACTACAATAAAATAATATAATAGTGATCACAAAGCTTCAATTTTGATAAAAATAATTCTTGTCTGAGCAAAAAAATTGACCCTAAAGAATAACTTGAATGAAAATAAAGAAGATATATATATTCACACACATGTTGAATTCTATTATGTTGGCAAAAACGCTGAAGAAGTTGAGGGTTAAAAAATATTTAGCATCCACCAATCTAGACATGCAATTGAATCAAGTTAGATGAACATCAATCATATTTTTTCAATAAGTAAATCGGTTTCTTCTCTAGTTTAACGTGCATCTCAGTATTTATAGAAGTATTTCATTAATAGAGTCTTATTTTAGGAGTATTTTTCTATCCTATTTTAGGAGAATTTTTCTAATTGATTAGTACAAAGAAAAATATTAATTGATTCTCCTTTCATATATTTTAGGAGTCTCGTATATTTTAGGAGTATAGTTAATAAAAAAATAATTAAATAATAAATTGAAGAAAAATAGTGAAAAAACAGTTTTGTCTAAAGAAAGTCTTTTAATGAAGGGCAAAAGGTTCAAATCACTTTTCTAAGGTATTCACACTTTTAATATATTATAGATTATAGATATAGATTAACAGAAGAAAAATATTAAGGTTCAAATTTGTCAATGAAGAGCACAACGTGTTTGTTAAAAATCTGTTTGTTTTTTTTTAAGTAGGATAAATTTGGCAATTAAAAAAAATTTATTCACTCTATAAAGTTTTTACCCAGTGGAGGCAATAATATTAAAGCTTTTCTCCTGTATCTGCCATTTAAAGATTGGGATGTTACAAAAATCTTTGGACAGACAATCAAATAAATACTTAAATAAAATAACCAACAAAATATAAATTTACAATAACAATCTTTTCTGTATAATTTGACAATTGGAGTCTATGTAGGATCAATGTTTTGGTGCGTACACAAATTTATTTCTATCTTGTGAAGATAGATATATAGATTATTTTCGATAGACTTTGGGTTTAGATAAAAAGTAGTATAATAAGTCAAGTGTTAAAATAAATACAATAGTGAAGGAAGACATATTAAAAAAACAATCTAGAAAGGAAGAGTAACACAATAATATGGTAATGAAAGCAAAAGAAATAACACCCAAATGTCAAAGTTATTTTTTTTGTTTTTAGTTTCTCATTCGGTGTTCGGTGTCCGCATTGAAACCCTGATTAATTCGGATCGCACGTTGCAGGGCCAATTTTCCTCGGGGCATTCCCCAACCAAATGAGTGTAATTGAGTCAAATACGATAAGACAAAACATTCAACAAACATTTCAAATCATCCAACTTTCCAGAATTCCTAAATTTGCCTACCTGGCCTTCCGGCCGTTTGCCTACCAATTTCAACCTATCATGATACTATTGCATTTAACAACATCAATACTTATTCCGAATTAAACAATCATCAATGAATCAATATTCACCTTTATCAATTTTCAAATTCCCCCCCCCCCTCCCAATTAATCTGGATCGTGCGTTGTAGGGCCCATTAAGGTGACAGTGCTCCCAACAGAGTTTTCTTCATACCCAGGGTCGAACCCTTGACCTCTGGTCAAAGACACAACCGTCTTTAAATCCACAAGACCAAATAGTGAATAAGAAATAATTTAGCATAACTAATTAAAATAATACTCCTCCAATTTAATAATATGTTAAGTAGTTAGAAGATATTCTAAAATATATAATAATATATCAGAAGATATTGTTATATTGTAAGTAGTTGATAACTTTCCTCAATAAAAAGAATTATACACACAAAAATCTCGATAATTCAAAATAAGACTGGAACTAAAGAAAATATGATATAAATAATCTACATTAATTGAAAATTATTGATAATTTTCATTACTCAAATTTATGATCTATAAATTACAAGAAAATCATATGATATGCCGAAAAAAAACATATAATACATGCATAATATAGCTAGTTTAGCAATAATATAATTTTTAAAGATGGATGGAGGTGAAAGTGGGAACTCAACCAGCACTAATAGTTTAAAAATGAATATAATTAAAAACTTTTAAGAAATATTAATAAGGTGATAATGCTAAATAAATAGTCATTGATATATTCAATTTCGAAAAACTCATCCACAAATGTCACACACTTGTTTAAGACAATGTTTGTAGTGCTGCACACTTTATTATATTCTTTTCTGGATTTCATTTTGTGAGAATATAATTAGTATATTATTATTGAAGACGAGGTTTGACAAATTGGGGCGGAGCTAGAAGTTGACCTGCAAGTTCAATTGCACTCTACAATTTTAAATTTTAATTTAAACGAAAAAGGATAATTACAATTCGAATTATCATAAATGATATGCATTTATTCTCTGTTAAATGGAAAGAGATAAATATATTCTTAAATTATAATTAATGGTATGTATATATCTTCCGTCATAGTTTGGATATGCATATACCCCTATCGTTGATAAGATGGTGCGTATATGTCCCTCACACTAACGATAGGGACATATGTGCATAAAATATGACGAAAAATATATACGTACCATTTATCATAATTTGGGGATATATTTATCCTTTTTTTTGTTTTAATTCTTTTATCTCAAATAATCATTCCAAATTCGCTACCCAACCCAGTAAACCCGTTGAACCTTTTCAACCCAACTCGATTCGACCTCTATTTTTTGTTTCAAACTCGATATTTTCTTTATTTTTTAAACGTGAACTCCAATCAAAATGCAGCGATTGGTCGCCATTACCAGAGGCGGATTCAGAATTCGGAGTCTCCGGGTGTCAAGTAGACTCATCGGTCCAATTTTATATAAAGTAAATATGAATGCATTCGACTAATTCATGTGTTTACTTCTTTTGATTTTGAACCATCTTCAATTTTGACGCTTTTTTATATTCTAAAAGAAAAAGAAAAAAAATCTTTCAAAGTTATAAAGGGTTGTGGGCATTAAGAAAGCGGCGGAGTGATGAGGCTGCAACAAGTGACTGACGAAGAAATTTGCTGCGATGGATGACTTACAAAGAAATTCAGTGCAGTGGAGGAGGAAAAAAGAAGCAAGAAGTGCTGGACATGTTTTTTTTTTATCAGAGTTTATAAGAGATAAAGAGAACAAAAATACTCCATGCACTAATTAATTATTTGAATTAATAATAAATAAGAGTAAAGAAGGAACATAAACTGTACATTAATGATCTAAGAGTAAGAGTAAAGAAGGAACATAAACTGTACATTAATAATCTAAGAGTAAAGAAGGAACATAGACTGTACATTAATGAAACTTTACAAAAATTAAGCTGCCGGGTGTTTTGAACCTGCGCCTCTTGGGCGGCATAAAGGTCATTTGCCACTGGCACCATAGAAGACCTTTCATCTTTGGGTGGCAAGTATATTATTTTTTCATAATTTATATATAGACCTATCTAGAATTTCCGTCAAAATTTACGGGTGGCATGACACCCTCACGGGCCTTAATAGATTCGCCCCTGACTACTACTAGTTGTTAGTTGGAGGGAGTGGAGATTAGTCAAAGGTGACCGGAGCTAAGCTATGGCGATGGTTCACCGATAGGATGTTTTCGGTTCGACGGAGACAGTGACTATATGGTGTTGATTGGTGGTGGATAGTGCTTTCTTGACAAAATTTCGCTGAAAATTGAAGTATAACGAGTACAAATTTATTTGGTATTATTTTTGCATTTTATTGGTTAATGATTTTTTTTCTTTTTTGAAATTGATAGTAATAAATATTATAGGGGTGGTAAAAAATGCATATCTTGAATTTTATTTGAGACCGGATTTGGTAGTGAGTTTATTGAGTACGGATAGTGGATTTGGGTTAATCATCGAGAGTAAAAAATTAAAACGAAAAGAAACAAATATAACATCAAACTATGATAAATGATACGTGTATATACCTTTGTCATACTTTGGGTATACATATGTCCATATATACCATTTCATTAGCGGTAAAAGTATATGTGTATCCAAAATATGCTGAAGAGTATATACGTACTATCATTTATTATAATTCGATGATATATTTATTCTGGACACGTGGCAAAAAAATCCCCCGCTTAAATTTTTGTCTCTAAACCAAACAGCTCCTGACAGTAAAGAGAGAGACACATAGGAATTGGCGAAGTACTAAAAAGGAAGGAGAGAAGAGAGAGCTCTTGTTCTTCTTGGCGAAGTACTTTCTCATTCCCCTCTTTACTTTCTCTCTCTACTTCTTGAAAAAAAAAAAAAAAACTCAGTTTCTCTCTCTATACATACATAGAGATACACATACAAGAAAGGGTTGAGGCTGCAGCTGCTGATGTTGCTAAACACTTTGCTCTTTGCTGATAATTGGGTGAGAAAGAAATTATGTTTTACTTTAGTTTCCCATGTTTTTGTTTTGCTGAACTTGAATCTTGTTTGCCCTTTTTTGAATTTGTATCCATGTTTATGACTTTATGTGGATAATTGTATATCTAATAATGGGTATTGCTTGGAAATACTTTAAGATTGAGTTTAATTGTGGGGTTTTGTTTTGGTTGATGTTTTAACCCTTTTTGACCTTTTTTCTTTGTTATCTTCTTGAAAAGAAAATTGGGGGAAGGGGAAACTTGAGAGGTATTGCAATTTGCAACATGGGAAATGGAACCCTTATCACCAAGTTGAAAGTTCAGATAGTCAATCAACTGAGCTACTAAAGTTCCCGCTTTTTTCTTATATCTTTAATTAGTGGAAAGAAGTGGAAAGTTTTCCTCTGATTCTCTTCTGATTGAAGAATTAACCTAAATAGTCGTCCATCCAACGGCTTTGTTGGGTAACGCCAGCATCCTACCTATGGCAGGGTTCGTGAGGGGCTGGGATGGCTCGGGTGGGTTGGATTCATGATTGACAATGACGCGTGCTTGGTGGGCTTAGTTAAGAAATAAAGTTAGTGCCGTCGTTATCATCTATAGGTATTGGATATGATGATAAGCGTTTGATTCTAACAAGCTTAAACTAAAGATAGCGACGGAGTATAATATATTTATAATCAGTATGTAATTTATACATGATAGCTATGAGAAGTAAATAGCGAATTCAGCTAGGTATTTGTGCAAAAATCTCAATATGGATCGTATGAAGGTTAAGTCTTTTCTTTTTTTAATCCATCTTGTTCCCATGTTTGAATGGTCTCGTTAGATTTCCAAGAAAATGAAGGTAAAGCAAAGGAAAAATCAGAGTCTGAGGCTGAAATAGTGAAATATGCGTAGCCGAGGGTAGGGTGTGGCTCGGTGGTCAATGAAGTGGGTTGAGAATCATGAGGTCTCATTTTCAAATCTAATAGAGGAAAAAAACTCTTAGGTGATTTCTTCCCATCTGTCTTAGCCTTAGTCGAGGTGCAAAAGCTTCTCTAGACACCACAGTTATAAAAAAAAAATAAAAAATGTAAAATCTCCTTTATTTTTTAATAATGATATTTCCAATCAAGAGAAGTTGTAGTTATGTGAATTTCTTAATTGGTTACCTAGGACCCATTCTTCTATTATCTTTTTATGTGATTTATGTGCCTTTTCTATTGTCTTAAGAGTCAGAAGATAGGTGTCCAAGCTCAATTCTTTTATTGTCTTCTCACGAACCTATAGGGGATCAGTTCCTTTTTCGCCGTATTAGCGTTAATTAATGGGAAGATCAGTACTTTTTTATGAATCTCTAGCATTTCATTTTGTTGTTAGAGCTCGAACAAGTTGTTTTATGTTTTGAAGATAGTACTTGTTTGTACATACGACACATATTGTCTAATTCATATTGGTTATCAAAAAGATAATGTCTAATTCATATGTCCCACCAACAAGAAAATACTATAACTGCTTATAAAATATGGTAACCTGCTTGTGAAGTTACTTTTTCTCCTGTATGGAAGATCTCAAAGAAGAACCCCTTCCTCTGTTTGATATTTTAGCCGGTTCTCATCTATGGTCGTTTTCCTTTACTTCTTATTGAAAAAATCTTTGATCATTAGTAGCATTATATTTCTATTGTACGAACGATAAGTCTTTTCTTTGTGTTTTGTTTTAATCATCTTGTTCCAATGTTTGAATGGTCCCATTAGGTTTCAAGAAAATGAAGTACGGACGAAAAAACTAGAGTCTGAAATAGTGGAATTTTTCCTTTATATTTTGAAAATGATATGTAAGATGTAAATTGCTCACTTGGTTACTAAGACAGATTCTTTTGTTTTCTTTTTTCTGTTATACGTGCCTTTTCTGTTGTCTGGGAGTCAGAAATATGCGTTCAAGCTAAGTTCTTTTATTGTCTTCTCGCCAACCTTAAGGGGCATAGTTCCTTTTTCTCCTTACTAGAATTCTTGGGAATTTTATTACTGTTTATGAATCTATAGCATTTCATTTAGTTGTTAGAGCTCTATAAGCCGTGTGTATGTTTTGATGATAGTACTTGGCTACACACAACGCGTATGGTTTAATCATATGTCCACAGTAATTAAATAAATACATGGAATCTAACAGCTTACCAAATATGCTAATCTGGCATTAAAGTTTTTTTTTTTTTTGTATATGAATGATTTGTACAAAGAAGATCAGCGTTCTCTCTGTAGTGTTTTTGATTTATGTTACTAGATTTTGCTTGTTTCTTTACGTCTTACCTAACGCTTTTGGTTTTCTTTTCTTTCAGTGGGGTTCTGGGATGAAAATATGTGCTTCCTGTTGCAGCTCTTAAAACCTAGACTGTATTCAATTACTCCATCGACTTTGGGATCTGTTGAACCACCAACATGACTATGAATAATCCGACTGTTGGACCTGAAGATACTTTTGCTAGCTTGCTTGAACTTGCTGCCAACAATGATATAGAGGCCTTCAAGAGATGGATTGAACGCGACCTAGCTAGTATTCATGAGGTTGGACTGTGGTATGGGCGCCAAAAGGGCTCGAAGCAAATGGTTCTTGATCATAGAACTCCTTTAATGGTTGCTGCTACGTATGGCAGTATCGATGCTCTAAAGCAGATTCTATCTCTACCCGAAGTTGATGTGAATCGTTCTTGTGGCCATGATAAGAGCACCGCCCTTCACTGTGCTGCCTCTGGTGGATCTCTGAATGCTGCAGAAGCTGTCAAACTTCTCTTAGGAGCCGGTGCTGACCCACACTCTAAAGATATCAATGGTCATTACCCTATTGATGTTTTAGTTGTATCTCCTAACTTTCACCAGGTAAAGTCATGCCTAAAAAGCCTTCTGATGACTAGTGCTATTGGGGACTGCAAGCTGCAGGTGTCGGTGCCCACTTCAATCCCAAATTCTCCTCCATGTTCGCCTTCTCCTGAGCATAGATCACCATCTTCTGCTTTAGACTCAACCTCTTCCCCAAAGAGTGCAAAGTCCAATGACCTCCCAGTGTATTCTATACCAGAAAAGAAGGAATACGCTATTGACTCCTTCCCTGACATAAAAAATGACATATATTCTTCAGATGAATTCAGGATGTTCTCATTTAAGATTAGACCTTGCTCTCGTGCATACTCGCATGATTGGACTGAATGTCCATTTCTCCATCCAGGCGAAAATGCTCGAAGAAGGGATCCAAGAAAATACCACTACAGCTGTGTACCTTGCCCTGAGTTCCGCAAGGGAGCTTGCCAACGTGGGGACATGTGTGAATACGCCCATGGGGTCTTTGAATGTTGGCTGCACCCTGCACAATATCGAACTCGGCTCTGCAAAGATGGTATAGATTGTAACAGAAGAGTTTGCTTCTTTGCCCACATGCACGAGGAACTAAGACCGCTTTATGTCTCTACTGGTTCTGCTGTTCCCTCACCTTGTGTGAATACTGCTGCTGCCAATGCTATGGATTTTGCTGCAGCCATGCGCGTCATACCAGGTTCTCCTTCCTCGGTCCCTGTCATGTCACCATCACCTTTCACACCTCCGATTTCACCCTCGGCTAATGGAATTTCAAGCATGGGTTGGGCCCAACAAAATGTTCCAGCCTTGCATCTTCCTGGAAGCTTTGTTCATTCGAATCGCCTACGCCCATCACTCAATGCTAGAGGTATACCTGCTGCAGACCTGCCTACATATCCAGATTTTGATGTGCAACAACAGCAGCTCCTAAATGAGTTTTCCTGCCTATCCCAGCACAGCATGAGTTCTAATTCTTTGAACCGTTCTGCTCGCCCTATGACCCTTACCCGTGCAAATCTTGAGGATTATTTTTCTGCAGAGAGCTCATCTCCTAGATATTCTGATCAAGCATTAGCTCAAGCTGGTTTTTCCCCTACCCACAATTCAGCAGTTTGCAGTCCATTTCAGCAGCAGCAGCGGAGCCTGTTATCTCCCATTAATACGAATTTCTCGCCAAAAAACATTGATAATCCTCTATTACAGTCCTCATTTGGAGTTCCATCATCAGGAAGGATGTCTCCCCGAGCAATGGAGCCAATCTCACCAAGAAGTTCCCGTGTGTCAATACTAGCGCAACGTGACAGGCAGCATCAGTTTAGAAGTTTCAGCTCTCGTGATCTTGGCTCCAATCCTTCTGCTATTGTTGGGTCTCCAGCTGATACTTGGTCAAATTGGGGCACAGCTACGGGAAAGCCAGACTGGGCTGTCAGTACAGAGGAGTTTGGTAGGCTAAGGCAGTCATCACCGTTTAAGCTTGCTAAAAATGAAAAAGAGCCCGATGTGTCATGGGTGCAATCTCTTGTCAAAGAATCGCCACCAGAAATGATGAGGGACGAATGTGATCCTCATGTCTCCGGACCAACAGGTGCTGGTGCAGATCTTGATGAAGGCTCTACATCCTCTTCCCAGGTTGATCAATCGAGTGCATGGATGGAGACAAAAAACACTAGTTGATTTCTTCCTATCTGGTCAGCCTTGGTGGGTACCCGTCAAATTAGTCGAGCTGTGCGTAAGTTGTCTCGGACACCACTGTCATAATGAAACATTCTAATTCCTCATTTTACTGAGCCTTAACATCTTCAAAAGTTAGGTTCTGGTAAATAGTAACTGTATTGTTTTCTACTTTCATGTTTTCTTCGGAGCAAAACAACCGTGAACCGAGAAACAACAAGCAGCGAAAGGCGGTCCTGAATTCGGAAGAATATCGACTTTTTTCTTTCTTTTCTATTTGAATTTGATTCTACTTTTCTTGACATGAAGATAAGCTTGTACCTTATTTCATTGTACTGAAATCCATTGTTGATTTTTGTTGAAACTTACCATTGACATGATATTTGAGATTTGACATCTCTTTTGTTTTTTCAATATGATGTGGCTTTTGGAATAAATTTAGTGGTAGAAAGTGGTCTGATGGAAAGATATAAAGACCAATTTGAGTGGTTTCTGATGTACTGCTCAAAGTTATTAGAATTATTAGTATTCCATATAGATTTATTCCATCCTTAAATAGGCCTATCTTTCTTTGTGTGGATTCTTGCTTTACTCTTCATGGGAACTAAGTTATGGTGTCAACTGTCAATGTCCCATAAGAGGTTCTTGGAGGAAGTGGAGGTTTATCAGACTGAGATGGACTTAAATGGAGTGATTATTTCCACCAAGTGGGGTCTCGGGTCTCGGGTCTCGGGAGGGTAAGTGTGCGCAGTCCATGCCACTACCTCAGACGTGAGTGATATAAATAAAGGACAACCCGGTGCACTAAAGCTACCGCTATGCGCGGTGTCCGGGGAAGGGCTCCACCACAAGAGTGTATCGTAGGCAGCCTTACCTAGCATTTCTGCCAGAGGCTATTTCCAAGGCTTGAACCCGTTACCTCCTGGTCACATGACAACAACTTTACTCAGACGTGAGTGATATGAATAGTGAAAATTTATACAAGTCACTTGAAAGGATTCCCTATTCATACCTGGATTATTTGAGTTGAACGTCTATCGAAATAACTGTTGTACCTTTATAAGGTAGGTGTAAGGTCGTGTATACATCACCCTCCTCAAACCCCATTTGTGAGATTACGTTACGCTAGGTATGTTGTAGTAAGGTAGGTGTAAGGTCGTGTATACACTACCCTCTTCAAACCCCACTTGTGAGATTACATTACGCTAGGTATGTTGTAGTAAGGTAGGTGTAAGGTCATATATACACCACCCTCTTCAAATCCCACTTGTGAGATTACGTTACACTAGGTATGTTGTAGTTACTTATAATGGATAAAAGAAAGAGAAAAGGGGAGGATGGCTTACCATTTCATTTGAGTGAGTTGCACATTTCACAACCTCCTTGATCAGTAGTGGAATACACTAGGAATAACTTTTTTTTTTGGTTTCCCACTCGGTGTCGGAGCCTCGACTAATTCGGATCGCGCACTGCAGAGCTCATTCTGGGGGTGGCGCTCCCAACAGGATTTTCTCCATACGCAAGGCTCAAATCTGAGACCTCTGATTAAGGGTGGAGTAGTCCCCACCACTACACCACAACCCATGTTGGTATACACTAGGAATACTGCTAAACTTGCTTGTAGTACTTGAAATTGCATAGAAGTATATAAAGATTACATATTTGTAAATGCAAAAGCAAGTATAACATCAAGATTAATTGTGTAATTCTCTACATGAATCTTGTATACATCATGTGAACTTGGCTATTGAAACCAGCCCAAACTTGACATAATTCGATTCGACATACTCAAAAACAATAACATATCGGTGTAATCCTACAAAGTGAGAAAAGCTGTTGGAATTATAAATTTCCCATATAGTCTTTATCATAATGTTTTATTTTAATAAGAATTGTCATAAATTAGAAATATATACATGCCTTTATGTTAAAAGTGAAGTGGTGTATTGGCATTTAAGTGGGCTTTGGATGTGTTTATAAAAATAAATGTAGAGGGTTGTTGTTTGGGTATTTTTATCAATTAGTTCAATTTCAAGTACTTCTCACTCTTTTAAATTTATTTTATTTTAATATTTGCAAGAAATTTCATGGAATTTCAGGTAAGCATATCCCAAAATTCAACTTAATAACTTATTAGTCCAAATTAATTTGACTTTGATATGTCTTTAATTTGTGTCCTTAATTAGTACAACATAGTCTCCTAGACATTTCCTTATTAGCAAATGAGAAAGCCAAAGTGAGAAAAAGTCACTCATTTTTGTGCCAATTGTTCTCATACCATTTAATATTTGATTTTTCTTTCGCTCGATATCTGATATTTATTTTTGGGC
Organism: Capsicum annuum; assembly: GCF_002878395.1. Lineage (NCBI taxonomy): Eukaryota > Viridiplantae > Streptophyta > Magnoliopsida > Solanales > Solanaceae > Capsicum > Capsicum annuum. Next base: position 217,654,564 of record NC_061120.1, on the reverse strand, counting down.
TCAATTGTCTTAGGAGTAAAATGTACTGTCAAAGACGACTCAATTCCTAGGATTCGAACTCAAACCATGAATATCATATAAATATAAGCATTGCTAAATCAAAATCAAATGTGATATTAAGACACAAAAATTATGTAGATGCGATGAGACAAATATCATTCTGACGACAATTGATGAAACTCTAATGAACCCTTCATCACGAGTCTTGTCATGATCAGGTTGAACATACACACATCGTCTCATATCAGATTTATCAAGCATATAAAGTTCACGATCCAATACCTAATTGTTTCGTGATATAGTGGTGCAACGAGACAAATACCACTCTAGCGACAATTAATGAAACTTTAATGGACTTCTCATTATGAATCTTGTCATGATCATGTTGAACATGCACACAACGTCTCATATTAGACTCATCAAGCATATAAATTAAAGTTCACGATCCAATACCTAATTATCATACATCAAACCTATAATATCTAAAATATAATTTTTTATTAATAATATAACCCAATATAATTTTCATATAAATCAAGCCATTGACTCTTTCTAAATCACCTTTCAATCTTTTTTGACATAGGTCATAACTAATAATATTTCCTCTTAATAAACCTTTAAAAAACTCAAAAGCCGTATGTAATAAATTATATTTTCAATACATACTCAAGTCCATTTCAAGTTGTTAATTGGTTTATCCAAGAAATATTAAATCATATTGTATTAATTAAATTTTAATTGACATCTTATTTCCACTAAAATGAACTTTATTAGAGAATATTCTTAAATACCAACTGGTACCTTTTTTTAATTAAATAAACTAATCTTCACCATGAACCTGCCTCATTTTCACTATAAAAACCACCGAGAGAATCTGAACCTACAACATAAATTGAAACTTTTTTTGAACTTACATATAATCAAAAAAAAAAAAAAAAAAACTCATTATACCAGCATCTCTTTTGGTTCTTCTCTCGACTTTTAAAGGTGTAGATGTTTCAATTTTGTCTAGTAATCTAGTATCATAAGTCATATCGTTTCTATAAACTTCTTGGAATCAAGAATGTTGCATATGTTGTTAGCGATGGGGTTCATGGCCGCGCCACTTACGCTCTTTTTACCACCAATTCGAAGCTTGAACTCATTCGTGGAGTCGTTAGAATTTTTACACTATGAGGCCATGTCAATGTGTAATATAAATACCATTATTCTCTTTCGCAGCTTCTTCTCCAGATACTTGGTCATTTCTCCTGTAATAAATTAACTTTTAATTAATCTCTTTTATTTTATGAACAAATTTTATTTTGGTGTTTTGTTCATAAAGTAGAAGGTTTATGTTGCTTTTGAAATGTAATAATTCATCATGTAATATAATTTAAGTTATAGTATGTATTTACAATTTAAACCAACTTTATAATATCACAGGATGAAATTTTGCACGGAGTTTTATTACTATTAATGGGTGGTTCAACAATTTTTTATGGGTACAGGCGTATTTAACATGTGAATGAGAGTCTTATATGAGCAACGATAACGATAAAGTTATTTTCGTGTGGCTTAAGATTATAGATTCAAGTCATAAAAACAGTCATTGATGTTCGTATCGAGATAGGTTGCCTGCACCACACCTCCTTGATGTGCGACCCTTCTCCGAATCCTGTGTTAACGCAAAATATTTTGTTCTCGAGTTGCATTTTTTAACAATAATTTAACATGTAATAGTATATTACTTATAATTTCTCCTCCATAGTTATTCAATCAATGCTCATTAAATAAAATTATAGAAAATATAACTATTGTTTAAGTAATCTAATGGAATAAGTATTATAAATATATTTTACATCACGGAGATATAAAACTTAAACTCTCGATCAAAGTGATAAACATAAACTAGAAAATTCTAAATATTAAATGGTGACGATTTACTTATTCGTTTTGAGTGAGATATAAACCTCGAGACATAACACGTAATTTTTGTGAATCATTAACTTAATTTAATTTATTAATTCTTTAATTAACTTGTTAACATCTTTTTTCCAAAAATAATACTAACAACAATTAACTTTTGAATTCTTAATTACTAGTAATATGTTTTAACTTGAGATTTGATTCAACTAGCTATCTTAAAGCCTATATCGGACTGATCCAATGACCCGACCCGACCCGACCCGACCCGACCCGAATTCTTTCCTACATTATGGTACTTTTCTTTTCAAATTATTTTCAATTTCCGAGAAAAAATTGAACGCTTGAATGGGAGCTCTGCAAATTGTGAACAAAGAGATTCATCCCTTCTTCTTTCGCCTTTCTCGCAGCACAGAGATATCAATATAAACCGAAGGTTCCAGATTTTTTTTTTTTGTTTTTTCGAATTTGTGTTTTGTTGCAATTTGAATTATTGATAAATTGAGGAACTTGCTGAATGTATATGGAATGATAATTAGTTTTTTTAAGAGTTTTTAATTTCAATTTTTTTGAAGAATATCTGTATTTTTCTCTCTGTGTATGTATGCATGTATAAATCAAAGTAGCGAAGTTATTATTTTTATGTATTTTTTCACTGAGAGCTGAGAATTGGAGAATTTTAAGTATTTAGAGCAGAAATAGTTTTAGGTAATTAGTTTTTTCAGTGTTTTGTTGTAAGGAAGGAAGCGTTGGAGTAACGGGTAAAGTTGTTGTCACGTGATCAGGTGGTCACGGGTTGGAGCCGGGTAAACAGCCCCTTGCAGAAATGTAAGGTGAGGCTGCGTATAATAGATCATTGTGGTCCGGTCCTTTTTTGGAACATGCGCATAGCGGGAGCTTTTAGTGGATTCAGCTGCCCTTTTATCTGAGTTCCTTTAGTTATTTAAAGCTAAAGCATGTGGAAGGATCCAACTTTATTTATGTTGAAAACATCACCTGCGTACTATAGGCCCTTGTGGTCAGGTCCTTCCTTGGAACCCGTGCATAGCGGGAGTTTTTAGCGCAGCGAGCTGCCCTTTTATCTGAGTTCCTTTAGTTATTTACAGCTAAAGAATGTGAAAGGATCCAACTTTATTTACTTTGGAAGCATTCTTTCTACCTTCACAAAGTAGGGGCATGGCTGCAAACACACTACGCTCCTCAGACCCCACTTTGGGATTACACTGGCTATATTGTTGTTGTTGTTGAATCTACCAAATTAAATTGGTCATGTTCCTTTCTTATTGATGACCGTAGTGTCTGGGCTGGCAAAGCTGCACTTCGACTAATTCCACAAGATATTTGCTACCTCTCACCATCAGCAACAAGTACACAAATGGGAAGAAATCACCTAGTGTTTGTTGTGTTTGTTGGGATTTGAACCCGAGATCTCATGGTTCTCAGCTCACTTTATTGACTCCTTTCTTTTGTTGTACCAATTAATGTTTGCTTTCTCAAGGGGGAGTTTCTGTTCCTTTATGGAGATAGAGAACATTTATTTTTAGCTTCTTCTGTTTGGCATGTTATCTTTTTCTATGTTCAGTCTATAACCTTGTATGTAATCTGCATATGACTATAGTGGGTGACTGTTTGGTATCTGACTTGAATTAGACGAGCATAGAAGGATCTTGTGCTAGGTAACTGGCTCTGCTATCTATTATCTACTAATATGACTAGTAAAGTAGAGACAATCACAATTTATTCCTAGTTCCTAGCCTAATAATATTCCTTGATTTGACGTAAACAGATTTTCTCATTCAATTGTCATACTAGGTTAAAGAATGAAGTTCAGTTCGAGAAGAAAGGACTAGTGGAGATCTGGAGAAGTATGATTCAGTTAGTTGAAACATAACATAGTTCACTACTTACAAAGGTGATGCAGCTTATAGAGGTGTGAGTGATTAGGTAAAGAAAGGAATCTATTAAAGAAATAGCATTGTTTAGAAATTGAAATTGAAATTGAAAGAAATAGCATGCAGGAAATCTTTGATCCAAGAGGCTGTAATACTATGTATCATTGTTGGCATTTATACTTGTGTGCTGGCTGAGATTTTGAGTTTTCTAGTATATGTGCAGTAATTTATGCAATTTAACATTACCAGTTTCGGTTTTTTGAATTGCCTTTGTTGGGGAATCTGGCATCTAAAGAAATCAAGCAAAATGTCTATTTGCTATGTTCACTTGCTCAGGGAATTCTTTAATTATGCTTACTTGGCATATTTTACCATTCCTCAAGCAAAGTCCCCATATATTTTGGCCGTGTTTGAGGCCTTCAGATAAAGTTCTTATAGTTTTCTTTTTGGAAAGAGCCACATAGAATGTCATTTGGTTATTGATTTAATGGGTGCAAGCATCTAATAATTGTACTTTTGTCAGTACAGTGAACTGATCACACTGTTATCCCTTCTATCTCTATGTCGAGCAGCTTCATGTGCAAAAATAAGTATGAAGTAGCTGGGAATTGACATAGCAAATTTATGCTTTCTGAAGCACTACAGCAGTCTTTCATGGCTACCAAGCTTTCATGCACATCATCTCTGCCCTGGATTTGGGTGATTGAAGCATTGGCCAATTCCAGTGAAATAGACACAACTTTACTCATCAGTATGTGTGAAATTACAATTGCTTTATTTTGTGGAAGCTGTTGTTGAATTGTGGGCATCAGAATTTGACTTTAATAGTTCATGCATAACAGATTTGGTTAAGAGAACTCCTGAAATCTCTGATGATCTGGGGAGAAATGCAAGGGAAATGGTTTCCTTGAGAGTTTTAGAGAGCTTATTTGTCCGGAAAAACTCAGATATAAATAATGTCGCTTCAGTTCCAGGCGACAAAATTGAATTTGATCCATCAATGGGTTGCGAAGATGTTCTTCGTTGCATATTGTTGGAGGTAACTAGTTTTGTCTTTTACTAATCTATGGTATAGATTGTTTGATTCAGTTATCTGAAAGCTCTAAGCAAGGGTCCCATTTACAACGGAAGTGGTTTCCTTGAGACTTGAGAGTTTTGGATACTTCTGTTTTGCACATGCTTAGTTGTGTCTTTGCATGTAAATGTAACTTAGGTGTCTGCATCAGATCTCAAAACAGTTACACCAGATATGTTAAGGTGGGATGTTCGGTCTTTCATTATGAAAAAGAGATCTCTCTTGCCAAAGTTCTGTTTGCAACAAGTAAGCTAGTTTTAATAATCTTTTGAATTTGATAAGTTGGGACACAGAGAAAATATTCTGTCTGATTCTCTGGGATTTGCTTTATTCTCTGATAAACAGCTTAAGGATGCCATTCTGAAATCGAAGAATCCTTTTTCCACTTCCTTGAAAGAAAGAAGTGGGTTGGAGTTGAGGAACCACTCCAGAGACAGTGTTACTGCTGTTTCTGATGGCATTGAGCAGGGACAAGACATCGGAGGTGTGAATACCCGACATGCTGCACCAAGTGAGAACTTGGATACCTTTACCCCAGGCAACAAGAATGGCCCTCGAGAAAATCAGCCTGGAAGCACTCTGGTGCCTGTTAAGAGGAGTTTTAATGCCCCTACTGCTTATGAAATAGAAGTTGATGAAACTAAAGCCATATCAGAGAACAGTTCTGATCTATGTGCAAAGGCTGCCAAGAAGTTTAAGCAGGATGTTGTTAGTCCCATTCAGAACAGTGTTCCTGATTTAATATCTCCTCAAAGAGATGGAGTCCCGGCAGAACCACATGGAGGAAGTCAACCTATTGTTCGGAAAGGTAACTCGGAAGATGAAGCTCATGGTACCCTCAAAGCAAATGAATGCCTGAAGGATGGTAGCAGTGAGCATGCTGCATCTGGAAGTGTTCTATGTGGCGGTGACTCTAATATCAATGATTTCTTGCCTCAAAGAATGAGTACAAACAAAAAGTTCCAAAATATTGGAAGTAGCAGACGTGGTTGTGCTGAACTGGGAAAATCAGGTAGCTCTTCCCTGTTGGTTATTCAACAGGATTCGCGCACTTGTGGTTTCAAAGGTAAACTAGATTGTAATCTTCGGCAAGATCTGCAAAATGGTGAACCTTCTAATGTAGACAAAGAGAATATCGAGCGAAGTCTTGAATCTGAGTTCTCTAGTGATACTGATCAGTATCACAATGAGAGTACTGATCTTGCTTCACAGAAAAATGATTTCTTGAACTCGCAATATGCTCAGTGTGAAGATTCCTTGGCTACTGCTGATTGTACAGAGCTTAACCTTTGTGCAAAGTGTAACGAAGGGGGAAACTTATTTTTTTGTAGTTCTGATACCTGTCCTTTAGTGGTTCATGAAAGTTGCTTGGGTTCTGTACTCAACTTTGATTACAAGGGGAACTTCTATTGCCCCTTTTGTGCATATAGTCGAGCAATTTGTGAGTACCAGGAAAGTAAGAAAAAGGTCTCAGTTGCTAGGAAAGATTTGGCTGCATTTATTGGCTTGGGAGATGGACAACGATCAAAGAAAACACTACCTAGGTCACAAGGAATGAAGAAGCATCAATCTCGAGAGGATACGAATCAACAACTGTGCCGCAATGAGAATGGGAAGAATTCATTGAATGAGGTCATACAAGCAGGAAGTGGTCCAGTCAACAGGAGTTCTGTCAGAGCTAGAGTCATGCAAACCGGTGCACCTCAACCAGAGGTTTGTATAGCCCACAATGAAAATGGGAGGAGTTCATTGAATGGGGCTTCAGAAGCAGGAAATTCTCCAGCCGACAGGAGTTCTGTCGGGGCTCAAGTCATGCAAACGGGTGCACCTCAACCAGAGTCTTCTCTACCTCACAATCAAAATGGGAGGAATCCATGTAATGAGGTCACAGAAGCATGTAGTTCTCCAGCCGACAAGAGTTCTATGGGAGCTCAAGTCATGCGAACTGGTTCACGTCAACCAGAGGCTTCTCTACCCTGCAATAGAAATGGGAAGAATTCATTGAATGAGGTCACAGAAGTAGGAAGTGCTCCAGCTGACAGGAGTTCTGTGGGAGCTCAAGTCATGCAAACCGATTCACCTCAACCAGAGGCTTCTCTACCTGAACAATGCTTAGTAGATGGTCAACAGCCCAGCAAATCACCTCGTAAATGTCATAGATCTAGACAGAATCAGTCCAGAGAGGAAGAATTATTATGTCATGATGAGAATAAAAACAAGAACTCTTTGGAGAAGGCTGAAGAAGCAGGAAGTCGTCCATGCAATAGAAATTCTATCAAAGCTGAAGCCATGCATATCTATCCACCTCAACCACGTGTTCCTCATGAACATGTGTGCCAAGGAAGTTCTTCTATAGACGAAAGTTCTGAAGAAGAAGATGAAATAGGTTCCAAATACCATGTACAATTTAGGAATCCAGAAAAGAAGTAGTAAGTCTTTTGCACTTATCCAAGTATGCAAATCATGCAGTCTCTTCATGTATTCTTCCAAAAGTGTCATCTGTTTCACTTATACTTTCAAGCTAAGTTGCTTGGACCCTCCAAAAATGTTGCCGCACCCGTGTTGGATCCTCCAAAAATGCACTACTTTGGAAGGATAGGACACACACTCAATGACATTTTTGAAGAGTCCGACCAACATAGCTTTCAAGTGTCTGCATTTTTTTTCTGTTCTCTGTCTCTTTTCATTGAATCAAAACATTTTGTTAATAATTATTATCAGGCACTCTAATTTTCTCTTTTATGTGTGGTTATGATTTATACCTCTGATTGTTTGCTGTTCATTTTTATTGTTAGAGTGAGTAGTTGGAAATTGTGTTGATAAAGGATGTCCTTTTGATCTGCAGCACCTCTCCCTGGATTCCTCAAATGAGGAGGAAGAAGCTCCCATGGACAAAAATAGAGGAGGAAACATTAAAGGTATATGCATATTCTTTTGTCTAAATTTTGCCTGTTTTCTGCCTCATGCTAGTTTTCTCCTTGAAAATGTGGTAAAATCCACCCCCCTGTTCAAATAGAAGGTAGAATTCACCTCTTTTTCAGTGAGTGTGGGTGCATTATACATATATATGCACATATATTTACTTGTGGAAAAAAAGGATTGTTCCATTCTCTAGGATATAAGGGGTTTCTTTTTGTTGGTTTGACCCGAGTTTTGGAGGAATTTACATGCAGCTGTGTTTTTCCTTTCATATTGCATATATTAAGGGAAAATATCAATTTTAGTGGTTTGCCATAGTCAGTAGTTCTCCCTTTGGCTATCTTTTGATACTAGTCTTTGTCGTTGCTTCTGCAGGAGGGATTACTACGATTCTCACATTATCGTGATAGATGGAAGAGGATTTTGGAATTTGGAGGTGATGTTTTCCTGAAAGGTCGGACAGCGGGGGACCTCAAGGATAAGTGGAGAAACATTAGCAAAGTGATTGAGAAAGCATCGTAAAGGTTTCTTATTAAACTGGACTATCTATGTATATAGTTGTCTAATGTTGTTGGCTGCTTATTTTGGAAAAGCATACTATTGTGCATAACACAATTAGTGTTAAGATGTGGCTAAAGTCTCTCTGATGGTAGTTTTTGTTACGGTTGAGGTCTCTCGAGCCTTCTGTTGTTGTACCCCTGATGTCCCCGTTAGAAGTTTTTTGGGAATGAAGTAAGGTGAAGAAGCCAAAATTAGAAATTCCCATGTAGCTTGCAGAAAATAGCATTTTGTTATCCTTTTCTCTAGGTGATGTTTAGAAAGACTTAAAACTGGTCTGCTTGTAAACTTCTGAAGATGTAATTACAACCTTCGTTTAGCTAGCGTAACACTTTGATTGATCCTTTTATGATGTCGACATTGACACAATTTTGCAACAACATACCTAGTGAAATTCCAGAAGTGAGAAGTAGTGAGATCTGGGGAGAGTAGAGTGTACGCAACCTTACCACTACCTCGTGGAGGTAGAGAGGCTGTTTTCGAAAGACCCTCCGCAAACATTTTACGAAGATTTTAGTTCTGTTACTTCGTAAATAACTGCTTCAGCTTCAACCACTCGAATTTTTCAGTACTCGGTTTTATTTCTGATCGAACGAATGACATAAAACTTAAGAAATTGACAGGGCAGGGATGCACTGAGCTGAAGGAACTAGGGGAACATATGCCCGTTCTTCTCCTTTTATTACTTTCACAGGTTTTCTACTACATATTACTACTAGACTTCTTCAACTAGTTCCTTTTCTGTATACCATTTGTTGTCAACTTGTCATTCATTTACTGGATGAGACGACTTTGGTGCCCCTCCCACCACCTCAGGAACAGTGGCGGGAGTCGGGAATTCTAACAGGTGAAATATGACGAGAATGTCACGCGTCGTATCATTTCTCTGCTCTTCCCTGTTCCGCTACAATAGTGGTGGAGCCATGAATTCTTAACCTGCAATCAATTTAAAGCAATTTTTGAGTGAAGCAGTTATGTGAATCCAGCAACTTTTGCCAAGACTCTGTCACTACTAGAAACAGTAAAGCAATGAGAAATTTGTGTCATAAAACATGATTTTCCCACTCGTTTCTCACTGTTAAAAATGCATGGTAGGAAACACATTCTCATTCAAAGACCGGATAACTTTCTAATTTTCGTGTGAAAACACTACTGTTTTTTCTTTCTTTCTCATCGATTCAATCAAAAATATTCGTGGAAATTGTCACTTGGCATTACAAGTTTGTATATGTAATTAAAAAGTTCATTAAGTTGTTATAGGAGTAAATACACTTCCCAACATGGGCGGAGCTACCCATTGGCCAGGAGTTCATTCGAACCCCCTTTGGCGGAAACTTATACTATTTATACATGGTTAATTTTTTTTTTTCATGTGTATATAGTAGATGTTGAATCTCCTTTGGTTTGTTCGTATGTTTACTTCTAAATCCCCTTAGTGAAAATTCTGGCACCACCACTGCCCCAAAATCACACTCCCTTTGTAGCTGTGTGAGTGTGTATGATTTTCAAGTTGTGTACGTATATGAGTGCATGGGATAAAGATGAAGGGCAAGACACTCAAGAATAATGCTGTGAATGTCAGGAAAATACATGTGAATTTTGAGGCTCGTGAATTTCAAAAATTCTTGTGAGGTGCTTTTTAATATACTTACCAACACTTAGTAGTAGTAGTAGTAACTCATTGGCTACTTGTTTCTTCTTCTCCTTTGATTAATATCTGTGACTCAGTGTAGTGAGTAGACAATTAATTACAGAATCCGAGGAGAGTGATGAGGTGTCATACTTCATTCAATTCAAATCAATCTCTTTACTTGAAATTACACCAATGAGGATTGAAGAAAAAGGAAAAGAAGAATTAACCTAAATAGCCGGTCTCCCGCAGCCAACTATTTAAAGGAAACTGAAGAAGAAGAATTAACCTAAATAACCGGCTCCCGCACCCAACTATTTAAACTTAAAAAAGTTGGGGGGAAGTATAATATACATATAGTCCATGTAATATGTGTTTATAACCGTATATAATCAGTGGATAATCTATGTATACCAGTTAGGGAAAGTAAATCGTGAATTCAGCCGACGGGCTATTTGTGTAAAGATTTTAAGGTACGGTGAAAGTTAAACTTAAATTCACTTGTGAGAGCGTTATGAAAAGACTCTTGCTACAAATACTATTTTTGAATATCAAGGGCAAAGATGAATCCAGAATTTTGAATTTGTTGTTCTGAATTCTAGATAAGACAGCTTACTGAATTCTGAATAAATTATTTATACACGTTAAACTGAAATATCTTATATATGGTTTTGAAATTAGAACTAAAGAATAATGTGACTATACATTATATTCAGTGTACACTGTTACTACTTAGCTCAAACGGTCACATGCATAAGCTCTTAACACTTTCTATAAACGTGAAAACATTTAAATCTAAACTACAAAATTCCTCTCTATACATACATATATATCCTTCCAATATTCATTCATCATACTCAACACTTGCCAAAAAAAAATAAAAAATGGACAACTACAAAAGAAATCCACTGAAGCCATGGAAGAAGGGTCCTGCAAGAGGGAAAGGGGGCCCACAGAACGCGTTATGCGAATACCGAGGCGTTCGACAGAGGACATGGGGAAAATGGGTAGCAGAAATCAGAGAGCCTAAAAAGAGAACTAGGCTTTGGTTAGGTTCTTTTGCTACAGCTGAAGAAGCTGCAATGGCTTATGATGAAGCAGCAAGAAGATTATATGGACCAGATGCTTACCTAAATTTACCTCACATGAGAGCTAATTTCAATCCATTGAACAAATCACAAAAGTTCAAATGGTTTTCTTCAAACAACAATAGCTTTCTTTCATCATTGATGCCTAACAGCACTGGCTTGCTTAACTTGAGTGCACAGCCTAGTGTTCATGTGATTCACCAAAGACTTCAAGAACTCAAGAGAACTGAGGCCGCGGCCGCAGCAGCAGCAGCATTGTCTATGAGTTCATCAGTAAGCGATCCCAAGAATGATCCAGTGCTACCAAAGTACTCGACGCTTCCACAAGTGAACAAGGAGAAGGAAGATGTATTCTCACCACACAACAAGGCAACGGTTCGCGATGATCATGTTGAGAAGCCTCAGATTGATCTGAATGAATTCCTTCAACAGATTGGAATACTAAAAAGAGACGATCATCATCATCAACAGCAGCAACCTGATGAAAGTGGCGATCATGATGATCATAATAGCATTAGTAGTTTCGCAGAGTCAGGAGTTTCACTAAAAGACGATAGTTCAATTGCTCATTTATTTGGCGATACAACAAGTTACAATTGGGATACATTAGGTGCAATGACAGGTATAGAAGATCATGAGGCAGCAACAGCAGAGGCTAGTAGCTTTGTTGATGCTTATAATGTGAATGATGAACTTATGTTTCCATCTTCAATATGGAACTTTTGATGTGGATTAAGAGGATATTTTCCTATGCCAACGATAATTTTTGGAAGAATTTATCTTATATACACTGAATCGTAGAAAGTATCATTGAGTAGATGACAATTACTTCATTATGGTTTAAGAAAGTTTGGAAAATTTCAAAATAACTCACAAATTTTTAAATTTACACTTTGATTCAAATGTTAGTTAATATATAACGGGGAACGAAGGGTAAAAAGGCGTCTTTTTCTCTCTCCTCATCCGTTGTTATTTTCTCTCTCTTCGCGATAGTTGTTGTTCATTGTTGCTGCTGCTTTATTCATCATCTTCTGATTCATTATCATCATCTTATACTTCATTATCAACTTCATATTCTTCTTATTGACCATTGTTGTTGTTGTTGTTACCCCAACTGTTGCTCTTTGACCAAATTCTTATGTCAAATTTTGTTTCGTAAATCACTTTCAACTTTGGAATTTACTTGAGAGGAGGCTTTGGTAAGTCAGATTATGCTTTTTAGTTGAATCTGGGTAACTGCTAGTGTGTTGTTTTTTCAACAATAATTTGCACGCGAACATGAATGCAATACAAGAGCAATCTGTTTAAACAGATCCATTATCTGCGGCACCAGATAAATGTTCTGTTGTAACAGTAGACTCATGTTGGATTCATGTTTAAGGGTTCTAAGTGCCCGTAATATGATTATGAATCGAATAGATGGGTATTCTGTTGCA
>NC_061120.1:217635312-217639061 GCF_002878395.1 Capsicum annuum | reverse complement strand
ATCTGTTGCAACAGATATTGTTATCTGTTTGAAATTCTCCAACAGCTCAGTTGTTTGTTGCAACGGATTTCATTGCAATTGATTTAGGATGAACTAGGGATGAAAGAATAAGCTCCTCATTAACTTAATGTTAAGATTAATAATAGTACCTATATTGATCTAGGTGGAACGAGGGATGAATGAATGAGCTCATAGGGTCAATTACAAATTCAATTGAGTCGTTGCATTTGCATGGTGTTAGTATTACGTTCATCCCGACCCGAGTCGTCGATCGATCACTCTGAGTTGAAATGTGTTCTCATTAACTTAATGTTAAGATTATTAATAGTACCTACATTGATCTAGGTGAAATTAGGGATGGATGAATGATCACAAAGGGTCAACTACAACTTCAATTGAGTTTTTTGGCAATTGCATGATGAGATGGTACTGCATTCCTCCCGACCAGAGCCATCGATCGATCACTCTGAGATGAACCAATTCTTACTACTTCGTATGTTCAACTAATACCTTAATTGAATAATCTGGGACTAGGGTTGAGTTCTCATAGGGTCAATTACAACTTTAATTGAATCTTTTGACAAATACATGATGAGACGGGACCGTGTTCCTCCCGACAAGAGTCGTCGATCGATCACTCTGAGCCGAACCGATTCTTATTACCTCATATGTCCAACTAATACCTTAATTGATTAATCTAAGACTAGGGGTGAGTTCTCATAATGTCAACTACAATAGATGACAGTGCCTATTTGATAATTTACAATAGATGGGTAATCTATTGCAACATATGACTCAATCCATTTGATAATTTACAACAGATGGGTAATCTGTTGCAATAGATGACTTAATCTGTTTGATAGTTTACAACAGATGTGTAATATGTTGCAACAGATTACATAATCTGTTTGATTTGATCCAACAAAAAAGACATCTGTTGTAATAGGTTGAGCATTTGTTTATATATAATTCAATTGAGTTCATATGTTAGACTAATACCTTAATTGAATGTGAGTTCTCATAGGGTCAACTACAACTTCAATTGAGTTTTTTTCCAATTGCATGATGAAACGGTATTGCGTTCCTCCCGATCAGAGGTGGCGATCGATCACTTTGAGCCAAACCGATTCTTACTACCTTATATGTTAGACTAATACCTTAATTGATTAATCTAGGACTAGAGTACTAATACCTTGATTGAATAATCTGGGACTAGGGTTAGGTTCTCATAGGGTAAACTATTGATTAATCTAGGACTAGGTGTGAGTTCTCATAGGGTCAGCCGATTAGGTGTGAGTTCTCATAGGGTCAGCCACAACAGATGGCGGCGCTTATTTGATAATTTATAATATATGGGTAATCTGTTACGACATATGACAATCCATTTGATAATTTACAATTTGATAATTTACATCAGATTCGTAATCTGTTGTTACCTAATCTGATTGATAATTTACAATAGATGAGAAATCTGACGCAACATGTTGAACATTTATTTTTTACAATTTCAATTGAGTTCATATGTTAGACTCCTAAAATGATTAATCTAGGACCAGGGGTGAGTTTTCACAGGGTCACCTCCTAGAGTACTCGGTCAACTACAACTTCAATTGTTTTATATGATTTTAAAAATTATGCATATATTTTATGATTTTAAAAATAATTAAGATCATTTCGTACCAAATTAACATTTTCAAAACTACTTGTAATTCTTTTCTGAAATACAAATCAACCCATACAAAATGTTTCATCATTTCAAATCTCGAGGTCTGACTTTTTTTCTCTCATTCTCACTCAATAATACAATACAGACAACAACTACTCAACAAATTTGCTCAAACCTCCATAACAAATCGCTTTTCTTCTCATTTTCGACCACATAGGTGTTATTTTCGACATCATTCTTGCTTATATCAGTTGTTTTCTTTGTCTTCGTAGGCAACAGAGTTCGAGAAGAGCTCTATATTTGTTTTTTTTTCTAAAAAATAAGGGCTTTTAAATTAATGATGAAAAATAAAACTTTTAGTTGTAGTATCTTCGAGAATGAGTTTACAATTTTGAGTTTTGATGGTAAAATCGTAGCAAGAACTCGAGAAATCCCTAGTTTCCGTCGCAGTGTTCCATTGACTGTCGTGGTATAGTTGGATGGTGGTGGTGGTGGTGGTGGTGTTTGTGGTCGTCGTGGTGGCACTAGTGGTGGCATTGGTTGGTGGTGTTTGTGGTGGTAGCTGTTGGTGTGTCGGTAATCGTGGTATTTGTAATGTATTTTTTAAAATCTATGCATACATCAACTGTAATGCAATTTTTGTTTTTCTTTGTCTGTAGGTAAAACACGTCTCCCAAAAGAAGAGAAAGTGAAAGTGGATCAATGTCTGACCACTCAAAAAAAAGGCTACAATACAGAGGGATTCGGAGGAGTTTCCTGAATAATCTTAGTCAGGAAAAAGTGAAGCTGAGGAGAGATGTGAAAACAACATTGACGGAGGTGGACAAGGGTCCGTAAATGGTGATGAAGAAAATAAAAGTGAGAAAGAGGAGGAATTAGAGAGTCAGAAAGAGAAAGAGAAACACATTTGAAGTCATTCCTCCCCTCCGAAAGCAGTTAATGGATTACCCAAATGAGGTTTCTCATCCAAGGATGTTTAGGTGGTTGGCTGCAAAGAGCAACACCAATATTAAGGAGGCTGATCTCTTTAACCCTCCGAATGATGCAGTACGTCTTCTTCAAGTAAAATAATTCTACTCAAAGATAAGAATGATGTTGAACAGATGTTATATCTGGTGCATGAGATGTTATATCTGATGTACCATATGGGACATCTATTGAGACGGGGTATATCTTGCATCAGATTACCCATCTGTGGCTTTGGTTCTGTGAACCTGACTCCTAAAATATTAACCATCTACTGCAAATTATGTAATAGATGTTTAATTTGATAACATATCGTTCATCTGTTGTGAAGTACAGATCATCTGTTGCATAACAGATTACCCATATTTTGCAGTTGTTGCAACAGATGATTAATATTTTCCATCATACTATCCATGTGTTGCTCTGTTTCTCTGAACCAGACTCAAACGGATTTTAACCATATACTGCAAACTATGCAACAGATGGGTATTTTTTTAAATGTATCCCAACTGTGAAAATTATTATATTATATGATTTAAATTCATCTGTCTTTTTTTTCTTTTTTATAGGTTATGTACCCATGTATCGTGCCTACTGAGGAGGATTTGGTGATGACTTCTTATATTACTCTTGGTCATGTTGATACTATTGCAGACCCAACGGTGAAGTTAATAAAGAAGAAATTTGCTGGAGCAACAGACATAAGAAGAGTAGTTAGGCAAGGTCAGCCTAATTTTGAGGCTCTTCATGACCAACATTTTACTAAGGCAGATCTGGGTGCTTCTTCTGGTGGAGTTGTTGGTTTTGGTGGTAGGCATGCTGATGCTACTACCAAAGAATAAATATATTTGAAAACACCCTTTTTCGCCCTTACACAGGTCCCTCTCACCCCTCTTCACCCTCGTGTTCTCGTTGCGAATGCGATGAGTGCAAGAACAGATAGGATAAACTCTTTGATAAAGTAGAGGCTATCTCTAAAGATATCGAGGAATTCAAATCCAAGAGGTGTGGCATACCATCCAAGAAGGTGAGGGAGCTACACACTCCTACAGTGTTGGCTAGGAGAAAGAAAAGAGAAATTAGAGACGTACTCTCCGCTCGAAAATCAAAAGAAATT
>NC_061120.1:217589429-217635212 GCF_002878395.1 Capsicum annuum | reverse complement strand
CCCAAGACTTCCAGACTATGACTGATATGCATATGCCGTACGAGGACAAGACAAGTTTACTTTTCCTAACATAGCCCTTTTAATCTACCCCATGAAGAAGAAGCTACGCAATAGATTTCACATCTGTTGCAACAGCTGGGTATACTGATGCAATTGGTTGTGGTTCTGTTGCAACTTATTATCCATCTGTTGCATAAGTTGCGTTGGACTATTGATTCAGAGAACCCTATGCAATAGATGGACCATCCATTGCATCTTTACAATTACTAACCTATTTAAAAGTTAACTTTTTTACAAATTGACTTCTTATCTCAAAACATGTTGACATAATTCTCTACCCCATGAGGAAAAGACAATTAACGTACCAGGAAGCTTATAACACTGTCAATAGGATAATGGACCTCGACTTCTACAAGAAGCTCAAGGATAGGTACGATCAACTCAATGGAGAGGTGTCAGCCCTTGGCATGGGACTTGATTTCCTAGTTCCTACGTTGGTCTTGGATGAAGAAGAAACGTTAAGATATGTTAGAGGGGACAGGCCAAATTCACACGACAAAAGCTGGACTGAGGCAAAAAGGATTCTTACAGTCATTAGCGTGAACGGCATGCATTATCGGGCTGTTGAGATACTACTCGAGGAGGGAAAGATCAATGTTTATGACTCCAACGTACCTCTCATCGATAATTTCGAACTTTTTCTCCTCGTGGAGCCACTGATGGTGCTGTTGCCCATCTTGTTGATGAAGAAATCATGGAATTTTGAAGGTCAAAATAGGGGAATGATCCTTCCAAAAAATGATGCCGCTAAAGCGAGTGGCTCGCACGCTCTTGCACACATCGAATGTTTGTTGACCGGCAAAGAAATGGCTGAGCCAACGACTTTTCTATGCGACAACGTTGTGAGAAACCTGCAAGAGGTCTGGGTTTATGGGGTACTAACTGGACGCTTGAAGCCTGTGTATATAGAAGAGCCTGTGAAATAGAAATTTTTAATTTCAAGTCACCCTTCACTTTATTACATGTACATATAGTGGCAATAATTTTTTTCTGATAAAAGTTGAGTTTTTTATAATGCAATAGATTAGATTGTCAATCTGTTGCAACAGTGAGAAAACCTGTTTGAATAATCTAATAATCTAAGTGTAATCCGTTGCAACAGTGGAAAGACCAGTTTGATAATTTCTATGAATAATCTAAGTCTAATCTGTTGCAACAGTAGGAAGACCTATTTGATAATTTCCACAGATGACCTAAATTTTACAACATATGCCTAAATCTTTTTGATATTTTCCAACAGTTACGCTTGAATATCCATGTGCTCATCGACAACAAACCAGTAGCAAATACACATACCACCATGAAAATTTCAGCAATTAGGCTTCAATATTCATGTACCCAACAACACCAAACCAGTAGCAATAACGACAACAATGTAGTATCTTCTTGCTCGATTTTATTTCTCTTCAGAAGCCTTAACTTTGTTCAACAAACCCCAGATTACACAATTTGCTTGTGAAGGGTGTCGTTCTTCATACCAATCAAAGTAATCGCATTCACCCAATTTCTATAAAAAAAAAAGAGAACACAATTACAAAACAATTACAAGTCAATAATTAATCAATTAATTAAATAAATAAAATATTACCTTTGAAATCTTACAAATAAAAAACCTACGACCCAAATTTTTTTGAGTCCAAGAAGTCTTTAACAGAGCTTCATGACTTCACTTACAAAATCAAAAATATTTATCATAAAAAATAGTAGAAGATGCGCTCGACATTGTCAAGGTCAGTTGAAAAAAATGAAAGTAATAATTTGAAGAATTTGAATAAATAAAATAAGATGACGATGAAGAATAAGATTTGGAAATTTAGGGTTAAATTTTTGGAGGAAGATGAATATATAAGACAATGGGAGGAAAAATAAAACCGTTAGGGGCCCAAGTGACGCAAAGTTAGCGGAATGTGCTAGGACTGACACTAACACATTTTATGCCTATTTTATTTTACGTCTTTAAAATGAACATGTCTACTTGATGCCTATTTTATTTTAGGTGTTTGAACTGAACACCGTCGATGGGTTGCGCCTTTTTTATTTCAATTCACTTTAACATTTTTAAACGTAGTGGCAATTTTTTATGTCCAACAAAAGTTAAATTTTTATAATGCAACAGATTTTCCATCCGTTATAACGGTTATCCTACCTGTTCTGACATATAGTTTATCTGTTGTAATAGGTTGGTCATATGTTGCATTAGCTCGATGTTTTTATCTAAAGTTCATCTGTTGCAATAGTGGGAAGACATGTTTGATAAATTCCAACAGATAACCTACCTGTTGCGACATATGTATAAATCTGTTTGATTATTCCAATAGATGTGTCGTCTGTTGCCACAGATAAAGTCCATCTGTTGCAACATATGTCTAAATCTGTTTTTTTTTCAATAGATGTGTCATCTGTTGCATTATCTTGATATTTTTATCTAAAGTCCATCTGTTGCAACAGTGGGAAGACCTGTTTGATAAATTCCAACTAATTACCTACCTGTTGCAATATATGTCTAAATCTGTTCAAATTTTTCAATAGATGTGTCGTCTGTTGCAACAGATACATTATCTGTTGCAATATTTGAATCTAGTATTCCTTTTCAATTAATAAGTTCAAATCTAAGGAATAAATAAAATTCGTAGACAAAATAAAATAAATCAAAGCCTTCATAAATTAGCTGAAATAAGTCAACGAATAAATGAAATATAAAAAAATTGTTATGGGTACAGATCTTAACAAATACATCAACAACAATTTAAGTGTACTGTCAAGGATTGCTTTGACAGGCTATAAAGATCTACTCAGTATGGACAAGTTATTCTTCATCCGGTGCTATGGAGTTCGGCTTTGCTCGTCGTGGATCTTCATTGTCGCTTGCGTACGGTTTCTGCGCTTTTTGTTCTCCGTATTTCCATAAAAAAAGTAGCATATTGTCAATGCTTTTCAGCAGTAGCTTCTTCTATCCACCTGGAAAGCCAGAATTGGTCAATGGTAATCACGGAGATACAACAAAACGAAAAAGGATAACTCATCTCTTCTAGCAAATCAAACAGGTCTTCCTCCCATTTTAAATTGTCACAAACATATTATATTTCTGTTGCAACAATGAATCAACTGTTGGAAAAAATTTCTACATGAGGAAGACCCTGTGTGATAATTTCCAACGGATGAACCATCCGTTGCAACATATGAATCATCTATTGCAGCACATAGGTCATCTGTTAGTACAAATAAAAGATGTATGAAGAGCTGTTTAATTTGATAAAACAGACGAGACATATGTTGCACCAGATAAAGTATCTGGTGCAACAAGTTAGTCAACTTTTGCAACAGATGTATATATTTGTTTGATAATTTTCAACAGATGTGTCATCTGTTGAAACAGATATGTGTCTGTTTGTTTTGTCAGTTGAAAGACATATAATATATTCACCTTCTTCAGCTCGTGCTACTCTTCTTTGGACATTGTACGTTGCTCAGTGCAACACGCAGACAGAAGAGTTGCAATTTTACTTTTTTGGATGCCTGATAATGCCCGATCACTCTTCTTCTTCTCTTAGCCCTAATCTCTAATGGACCGGATGGAAATAAAATCCTCTTTGATGGAATGAGACCCCTCTTAGATGTCAATTCCTTTACAGAAGCAGTTAATGCATTAATAGCATTAATCACTACATCATGTTTCACCCTGCAGTCTTGACATTTGCATGCAAAATATTCGCTGAGAGAGGCAAAATCTATATAACCAGTATGATCATACTCATAATGGTTTGCTTTAAATACTGTAAGAGGAGCATCATTAGCACAAACAGCAGCACCACAACCACCACCAACAGCTCCATCAACAACAACAAGCCCACCCTCCAAAATTATTTTTCTTGTAATGGTTGTTGCTCCAAACAATTCAATTTTTATTTTGTCGATAACCTTAGGGTCTGATAAAGTTTGCATAGATCGTAAAGTAAGAAAAAATGGCATCTTCAACTCTCGATTGGTCGGAACTAGCGACGAATGCACATTCTAACATAAATCATTACATATATTAGAATGATGATTAGATCATTCAAAAAAAAAACATTAACTAAAAGAAAAAATTAATTATAATTATACTTACTGCATCCTTCAGGGGGTTGAAGAGATTATAAAATTTTTGCATTTTTATGAGTTTTGGCCGACAACCATCTCAAGATGCTTGGACAGAAAACTCCTTCCTGCTAGTTCACTTGTTGTCTCAAATAAGGAATGGCTCCAAACGCCCAAGCCTATAAAATAACGCCAATAAATCAAAATCATTGTTGAGCGAAAAAAATGAATGATATCATAATAGAAGAAAGAAACATTTACCATGAAAGCCCTTGGGAAGCTATATAAGTTGACTGTCTTTAGCGCTAACGGAGTCAACAAATATTTGACTGTCATTTTGAAGTCTTCATACCCTCATGGATAGCTGTTAAACGCCTCAAGATCCTCGAAGAGCTTTATTAAACTGAGGCTTATGTTGTTGTTAACGTCTCTCGCCCAAAGAATATTATGTACAAACCAAACCAAGCACAATGACTTCTTGTGCTTCTTTGAAAGTCATTTACCTTTCAACACTTCTATCAAATTTTTGATTTTGAAGCTTGGACCAACAATGGACACCAGGTCATCACGATCACACGACTTGCCTTTGTCTTTTTAGGTGTGCGGGATGCTTTTTGGGGTTAGAATAGGTATAACTTGATAAGGAGGATAACATTTTAGTCCAGTAACTATGGCAAACTCCTTTCAACCAAAACAAACAGGCATACCACAGTAATTTATCCACACCTCATCCATCTTATCTTTGTTTTCATACATAAACCTACGCTTGAGAAGTTCATATACTATTTTCATTTGGAAATGAGCATTGTTGTCCTCCGGCAAATCAAGATATTTTTCAAAGCAACTGTCCCTAAAATAAGCATTCAATTTTTATTCTCGAAGTATTTTTCTGAAGGCGTCGAAAGATTTTCCCAGGGCTGACTTAACCACGAAACAGTTATCAACGGTCAATATTGTTTAGATTTCTTCCAACATAGGGTCATCTATCGCGGCAAATGAATGATCAGTTGAAAAAATCAAGTCTTGGACTTTTCCTTTAGGAAGAGTTGGTAGGATTTTATCCACCAGGAGGTTCATCTGTTGCATCAGATCATTAATCTGATGGTTCTTCCATTGCACCAGATGGTTAATTAGTTGCATTAGATTTTTTATTTGAAGCTTAATCTGTTGCAACATATGGTAAAGCTGTTGCATTAGATTATTAATCTGTTGCATCAGAATTGTAATCTGATGGTTCCTCTGGTGCATCAGATTGTTGATCTGTTGCATCATATGATGAATCTGTTGCATCAGATAGTTAATATGTTGCACCAGATGGGTAATCTGTCGGAGGAAACAGTAGCACGATTTTGTTAAATAAAAAACAGCAATTTCACCATTTTTACCAAGAATAAGAACAGAACAAATCAAACCAAATTGTCCTTTTGTTTTTATAAACACAAACAATAAAAATCAAACTTCAAAAAAATGCAACAAACAACAAAATATCATAATTCACTTCGAAATGAGAAGAGAAGAGAAGAAATACTAGAAATTAGGATTTTATTCAGGCCGTATTTCAAATTAGTGCAACAAATATTGAAATTGTTAACCAATACTATAAGAGAAGTTGGCTCAAGTTCCTCGTTTTCTTCAAAATTAAAAAGGCCATAAATTTTTACCTGTGAAAGAAGAAAAGGACCGATGAAGAATTCGAATCTGTTGTGGCCGGAAAGCAAGGTTGTCACATCGATTGAAGTCGAAAAGGAACTGGAATCCCAACTATTTGTAGTCGGATGTTGAAGTCGTCGAGGATTGAAATAAAAAATTTGCAGAACAGTTGGTTGGGAGAGAGTTGAGAGAAGCTGTCGAGAGAGGGATGAGATACAGGTTGATTGAATTGAAGAGGGGAACTCGAAGCCCAACTATTTGTCGTCAGGGGTTGAAGGGAGAAATTTTGCAGAACTGTTGGTTGGGAGAGAGTTGATAGAAGCTGTCGAGAGAGAGGAGAGAGTGGTTGATTTGGATTGAAGAGGGTGTGGGTTGGGTTGATTTGTATTTTTGAAAAGATTAGAAAGTTTTGAAAATATTAATCAAATCCACAATTAATTTGATCAAGTTTCTTAATAATGTTTGACCCTATCTATTGGTCAATGTCACCAATCCTTCATTCAAGACTTAAAAGACACTTATTCTTCAATTTTCTCGACTTAATTACAGGTATTATTTATTATATGCTATAAAATAAATTAGATTTCAAAAAAAGGTAAGAAATCAGAAGTTCAAAATAGAGCGTCCTCTATCACGTGGAACTTAGATTCAGTTCTTTTTTAAAAAAAAATGGGAATTAAGTTCATGTTCATTTTGTTTGTTTTTTTAACTTTTGATAACTTTGATGTCTGAGCAGCTTTCGCACAAGTCGATTAAATTAATGGGATATCTGTCACCTCCCACCATCCACCGAGGCTAAAATAGATGGAAAGAATAAGCTGATGTTGAATTGGCCAAATATTTATTCTCAATTAACAACAGGCGCATATAAACCAACTCAATATCGAGAGGTACTTTAATACAAAGAGAGTGACAGATGCGGAAACTCCAAAAAAAGGTGATAGTTTAAATTAAATGTGTTTTTTTACCATTAACTCTATAATAAATTGATTCAAGAATAAGCTGATGTTAAACTGAGCAAATATTTAAGGGAAAAGGTATCGTTTCCATCCCAAATTATATCCGAAAAGTCGAAGTCACACCTAAACTATACTAGTGACCTATTACACACCTAAAATATAAAAAAGTGAAACTATTTACACCCTGTCAAGCTACCACCACTTGCATGTGGTGTAGTGTTTTACACGCACTGCCACGTCAGCACCACGTCAGTAAAAAGTATCAGTTTTTTATAGTTAAGGTGTGTAATAGGTCACTTATATAGTTTAGGTGTGGATTCGACTTTTCGACTATAGTTTGGGATGGAAACGATGCATTTTCCCTTAATGTTTTTAGCCATTTACTTTTGTTATTTAATAGGCTGGACGCGCCAAAAATAAGTGTTAACACACACACCTTAGAATAGGGATCGTGGGGAGGTAATAATATCACTTTTATATAGTTAAAGTGTGTAATAGATCACTTATATAATTTAAATGTGACTTAGACTTTTCTTATATAGTATGGGGTGAAAATGATGTTTTTTTCCAATATTTAATTCTAAGAATAAGCTGATGTTGGACTGACCAAATATTTATTCTGAGTCAACAAGAAGCGTATATAGGCCAACTCAATATCGAGATGTACTTTAATAGAAAGAGAGTGAAAGACAATGAAACTCTCCAAAAGGTGAGGGTTTAAACCAAATGTATTTTTTTTACCATTAACTACATAATAAGTTGCTTCATATTATTGTTGTATAGTTCCAAGTAATTAAACACATTTACCAACAGAAAAATCTGATATAGATCAACAAGTTAACAAACAATTAGAAGGCAAATAATTCAATATAGGCAAAAGCTTCATCACTCGAGCAAGCTGGTGGCATTCTTTAACTGACTATTCTTTGGAGGTTCAACAAAATCCTAGACATACATAATTGTTATGTTAAGCAATGTCATCGAATTGATAATTCCCAGTGTTACTACAAGCCTGGCCTAAGGTTTACCGGCAATTTGAAGAATATGATTCCAGCAATATGACGAAAAAAATCAAAAATCACTTGTAGATAAGGGCATCACGACCAGGCCCAATACCAATATAGTGAATGGGTACCCCGACAAGCTCCTCTATCCTTTCTACATAGTCGCGTGCAGCCTTGGGCAAGTCGGAATACTTCCTGATGGAAGAAATATCAGCCTGCCATCCAGGCAAAACTTCATAATCCACCTACACAGATGAGAATAATAAAGAAAATATACAGTATAAGTCACAATACGATAAAGTATAAATCGGTAATAACATACAAGCAACAGGGTAAAGAAGATTGAATATGCATACTGAAGGTCTACCAATATGAACAGACAATAGAAACAAATCATGATATATGGGAGAGGAAGACAGATGGAAAGAACAAAAGGTTACAAAAAATTAGGCACTTCTGTTTTCTTCCACCTTTCAATAATAGGGAGGAAAATTAAAATGAAAAAGATTTTATGTTTTTCGGCACATCAATGGGTTAATACGATTCAATTTATGCAAAACATTCACATGAAAGTTGGAAATAACAATCTGGGCTTCCAAACACCACAAAATCATCACGTAAAAAGATGTTGAAGTAGAAAGGAAAAGACACAAAACTTACCTTTATTTGTTCAAGAAGACTTAGATCAGAAGGAAAAGAATTTAAAGCTGAACCATCAGGATGCCTGTACGTAACACCCAACTGAATTTCTGATAGATCTGACAACACATCTAGTTTTGTTAGGTTTAGAGAAGCAAATCCATTTATTTGACAGCAGTATCTCAGTGCAACTATGTCCAGCCAACCACAGCGACGCGGGCGTCCAGTAGTTGTGCCAAACTCCTGCCCGGCAAAACGAAGAAGGTCACCGCCTTTGTCCATGATTTCTGTTGGGAAAGGACCAGAACCAACCCTTGTGGTATATGCCTTAACCTGCAGGAAAAGCATCAATGAGAAAAGCTCAATATTTAGTAATCTATGCTTAAAATACAATAACTGCAAATTGAAGGACCATGGAGTTAATTGGTTCCTAGGAGCTAGTTGATATCAGGATCATATTCTTCTGCCTAAATGCTGCGCGTATTGCACATTTAGCCGATTGACAAAGATGATGTACTGCGATATATTTCTAGAAACATAACAATAGTTTTCATTTCCACAACATTAGCTAGACTTTCAGATAAAAACTGAACATCATGAGAATTCTTCATTCTTCGGTATAAAAGGTTCTTTTAAGAAGATAAATCAAGTTTGCTTACCACACCAACAAGATCACCGACAACTCTGGGAGCAATGCCAAGACCTGTGCAGATTCCTCCCGCAGATGGACTGGATGAAGTGACAAAAGGGTATGTCCCAAAATCGATATCCAACATAGTTGCCTGACCACCTTCTACCAAAATCTTCTTTTTCTGAGATATAGCATCATTCATGAAATGCACAGTATCTGTAATGAATGGCTCCAACCTCTCAGCAAATTTCTTATAGCGCTCTACTTCCTCTCTGAGCATGTCATGGCCATATTTAAAACCCTGGAATCTTGAACTGGCATCTGATAATAAAAGATCAAGCTTTTTGGGGAATGTGTCCATATGCCTTAAATCACTTACTCTTATGCCATTTCGAATAACCTTGCTTGAATAACAAGGCCCAATGCCTCTCTTGGTGGTTCCAATAAAGGAATTAGCTAACTCAGCTTCTCTAAGCCCATCTATTTCTTGGTGAAAGTCAAATAACAAGTGAGCACGATCTGATACCAAAATCCTTCCTTGGCAAGAAACTCCATTAGCTTCTAGATTGTCAATTTCTTTGAACAGTCCCGGTAGATGCACCACGACTCCATTACCAATAACACATACAGTTTCTTCATTGAGAATTCCCGAAGGGACAAGGTGCAGAGCAAACTTCTTCCCCTCAGAATTGTAAATAGTGTGACCAGCATTGGCTCCGCCCTGACAGCAAGACACATTATTAAAAATTACACCTAGCATAGTTAACAAGTGCTAATCCAGGGCCATCTTAAAGCTAATCCAAGGCCATCTTAATAAAATTGGTGGCTTAAAGTCAAAAATATTATTGATAATGTAGAGTTATTTTTTTATTCTTACGTACTACTTTTTTAACGTAGTATTCTTAGAAGACATTAAACATTTTATTTCACATAACGTAGTATTCTTAGAAGACATTAAACATTTTATTTCACATAGTAATATTATTATTTATAAAAGTAAGAACTAATTTTAATTAATAAGATGTTGGTCATTTATTTGTAAATTGTAATGTATTACCCTGAATATTATTGTGAAAACTTTATTTATTAATATGAAAATTTGATAAAAAGTTCTAAAATATTTTTAATAAAAATAGATAGTTCTTTTTTTTTTTTAATTTAAATTTTGTACCTTTTATATTTTACATTTTTTAATATTATTTTAAGTAAAATTAGAATCATAAAATTCATATTAAATTTTTTGGAACCTCAAAATTTTGAGGGGCCTAAAGCAAACGTTTTACTAGCCTTACCCTTGATCCACCCTTGCGCTAATCTATCCTAAACAATATAAAGTTGAGTAGAATCATAGGATGGCCAGAAAAGAAATACAAATAACCAGTTTAAAACAGATTGGCATATACGTAAGAATACATATGAACATTATACAAAAATATTTGATCTTTGCACCCAAAGGTACGACCTAGTAGTCATTTAAGTAGGTTGAAAAGACTGAGGCCTCAACTTTAAATCCCTTGGAGGTGAAAACAGTAGGTGGTTTCTTCATGTTTGGTTCAAGTCTTAGTGGATAAAGTTACCAGTTACATTTGGTAGGAGGTTGAAAGTACTCAGTGCCGCTAGCAAGCTGGACCAGACACCATGGTTATCAAAACACAATAATTCCACAAGAAACTGAGGAGACTCAAGAATGAAAAGATAATTCGAAACAGTTTCCTACAGAAACTTTGATCCTGAGGTACCCAAGCATATCTCACAGCAATTCCAAATAATGAAGCAAATACTGTTCTTGGTATGGCCTAGAATTTTACTCCAAGAGATTAACTTTACAATATCAGTGTTATTTACAGAGGCGGAGCTAGGAGTGAACACCCTTGTCGAAAAATTACACTAAAATAATTCTTTTATGTATATACAACAGATGTTGAATACTCTTTAATCAAAAACCTGGTTCTGCCACCGGTTATAGGATGTTATAACTCTTATTTATGAACATAAACTCACACTCCCTCTGTCCCAATTTATGCGGCACAGTTGAATTTCGAGATTCAAACTTCAAAACTTTGACACCTAATTCAAACATAGAAGCTTTAAGTTTTTCCAAGAAAAATTTATACATTTATAAAAACTAAAAAATACTATAAGTTACATCAATCAAAAACTTAAAATATTAAAAGACATTAAGAAATTTCGTTTTAAAAACACTTGATCTGCTCGAAATTACAACTATACCAGGGTGCCATTCTGTCAGCTTCGTCCCAATGGATATCTCTTCTCTCAAACAGCAACCTAAGGAATCTCTCTTTGCCCTAGTCTTGGTGGACTGAATTAACTGATACTTAGGCTGGATTTGTTTTTTTAAAGATTCAGACGTCTGAATCTTAATGCACGTCTGAATGATTAAGATGTTGTCTCTAGATCTGAAAACTGAATGATTAAGACTATTTATTTTTCAACATCTGAATGTACCAAAAAAATTTATTTGTACATATAATAAAATAAAAAATATAATTCAAATAAAAAACTAATTATATATCAGAAAATTATGTAATTTAATACAACAAAATTATTATTTGATTGAAAAAAAATATTTATGTTTGTTAGTGATAGTGGAGATGGTTTATAATGGTGGTTGCGGTGACAATGATTGATGTTAGTGATTAGTAATGTTAGTGGTGATCGTTGTAATGGTTGGTATTATAGTGATTGTTATGATGGTGGCAGTTGATAGTGGTCGTGGTGGTTGTGATGTGACATTGCTTGATGTTAGTAGTTGGAGGTATTGATTGTGATAACAGAAAAATGAATGAATGATGGTTGCCGATGTGTTGGTGCTAGTTGGAGATATTGTTAGTTGTAGTGGTGGAGATGGTTGTTAGTTGAGATAAATTGTAGCGATGATAGTGATTGAAGTGATGGTAGAGGTGGCGTTACTAGTGACAATAATGGTGGTGACCGCCGAAGAATGTGTGGAGGTGGTGATATATTAGTAGTAGTTAGGGGTGGTGCTAGTTGTGATAGATGGGGTCGATAGTAGGGATTGACCGATAGTGGTTGATGATGGTAGTGTTGTTGAATAAGGTGGTGGCGTTAAATATAATTAGAATAATAGAGGTAGTAGGTGTGGTAGAGGTTGACAATTGTGGTTGGTAGCGATATATTTTGTTGTCGATTGTGGTTGTGATGGTGGAGGTGGTTGGTGGTGGTTGACAATGATGGTGGTGGTAGAGGTGGCGACTGATGATTATGAATAGAGTGGCGGTGAATATTATCCAACACCAGAATACCTCTTCAGACCTATTAAGACTTGATTCTATATATGAATGATTAAGACCTATTCAGACCTATTAATAGCTAAAATCTTAATAAAAAACAAATGCACTTAATGATCTGAAGTCTGAACCATTCAGATTCAAACCTCCATTAAGTGCAAACAAATGAGCCCTTATTGCTAGTGGAGGTGACATGTATCACTAGAATTAGTCGAGGTGCACAAGTTGGTCCAAACACCATGACTATCAAAAAAAATTACAACTGTACCACGTGTCCTTGCCTTGGTGGACATAGTTACCTAATACCTATGGGACTCTTTGTTAAATGGACCTTTTAAATCTATTTTTTCATTAAATGGACCATAAATTTTTTTATTTAGTGAGGTGACCTATTTTTAATATTTGTTCGACAGATATATAGGCAAATTGATTATCAATCCGACACATCTATTATTTGTCCGACAAATAAGAAAATAAAAGTAGGCCATTTTGCTAATTGAAAACTTGAAGAGGGTTGGACAGTTTGCTAATTGAAAACTTAAAGAGACTTAATAGCCAAATTTTCTCAATACCTATTGCTCGAAATTACAACTATACCTCATCTGTCTTTGTCTTGATGGACAGAGTTACCTGATACTTATTTGATAGTCAAGGTGACATGTATGCCTAGAATTAGTCGCGGTGCACAAGCTGGTCAAGACACCATGTTCCTACACAACTGTACCACCTGTCCTAGCCTCGGTGGACATAGTTACCTGATACCTATTGCTAGTGAGAACACTATGGTTATCAAAAAACATTATAAATTGTGAGACTGAGGGTATAAATATACCTGACAACGAGCAACAATATCGAAATGCTTAGCCAAAATATCAACGAGTTTTCCTTTTCCTTCATCACCCCATTGGCAACCTAATACACCTGATACTTGACTCAGCGACTCAATTCGACTCAGTCCTGACTCGTTGACTCCTTGTTGGTCAAGTACCGGAGTAATCGGCTTTGTCGAACAAACGATGATTGAAGAACAAGTTCCCTTCTTCCTTTGCTGCTGGAACTGAAGGAGTCTACAGCTATTGGTTCCGTTGTAGCTGAGGCTCCCACTCCGGTGACTCGACGGCGCCGGAGATGTTGATGTTGCCGGTGTGATTGAGCTGGAATTGAGTCGAATTGTTGAGATGTCCATGGCGGCGACGGAGAGGAAAGAGTAGGGAAACTGGGAAGTGCGCTTTCAGGGTTTTAGGTTCAGGAGACTTGTTAGGTTGGTTGGGTTGGGGTTAGGGTTGCGGGGTTGAGGGAGTGTGGGAGTAATTCACTAGTGCGTGAATATTACTTTTTTGGGTGCACTTTCGTTAGCTCTATGGGTTTAAAAAGAATGACTTTTTTTAATTTTTAGTTTGTTTTAAAAAAAATGACTTTCTGTTGTAAAAAATAAAGTAGGACAAAATAAGAGCAGAGAGAGAAGACAAGAGGCCTTTTATTTCTGTTGAGGGATAAGGAATTTTTGAGAATAATTTACAAATAAAATTTTCTTTATTTATAGGAACTTACTCCTACTTTATCTCTAAAAATAAATATTTCAAATTCTGATAGGTATCAACTAGATCTTAATACATCTTATTTATATTCTTAATAGACATTCAATATAATGTAAATATATTTATAACACTCCCCTTGAATGTCTAATTGATATATAATATGCCTCGTTAAAACCTTACTAAAAAAACTCAGTGAAAAAAAATCTAGTGAAAGAAAAAAGAATATATATCTCTAATAATACGCATTTCGGTTGCCTTATTAAAAACCTTGCAAGAAAAATCATAAGATTTCATTAAGTGTTATGTCATAGGTTTTTCAAGAGCACATTGCCTACTTATTATGACTATTTGCTTCTTATCCTTCTCAAGAATTATTTTATTTGAAACCGATTGATCTACCACGTTTCATGTATGCATAGACTTTGTCCTTTAGGGATACAAAATAAGAGAACTTGCAGCTTAAAGACGAGATTAAATTTGAGTCAACAAATACTTTCGACATTTGACTTGAATTATCTTTTAAATGAGGATCTGATGATAATTCCTAACATATTTCATAGTTGCTTGTAATCTTCCCCTTATGTTAAGGAAAACTAACATGCATCCTCTATCTTTTTTGAGGAATTCATCTTTGTGCATCATGGTATATTAATTAATCGTATACCGCACATCAAAATTAACTATTACATGGACAATGTGTGGTTACTGACTCAGAACCAACTTTGAGGGAGTTAATCATAATTTATTGATTGATGCATACAAGTACTTTTGTATATAATATATCATATTTCAAATCAATAGTTTAGCAATTTATTAAAGACATTCAATGTTAAACCATCATCATCAAGATGAATTTATCTTGATTACACAACTGAAAATTGTGCTCTTATCGCAATTTTATTGAGCAATTAACTTTATGAATGTCAAACTGCAGGTTGACAATAAACATACAAGTGACCATCTTATATCGATGCATCTTAATAAATCACATGACGGGTGAATGA
Organism: Capsicum annuum; assembly: GCF_002878395.1. Classification (NCBI taxonomy): domain Eukaryota; kingdom Viridiplantae; phylum Streptophyta; class Magnoliopsida; order Solanales; family Solanaceae; genus Capsicum; species Capsicum annuum. Next base: position 217,620,384 of record NC_061120.1, on the reverse strand, counting down.
CCCTTATTCATCTTTTTATACTTTTCAGATTTTAAAGGATCAAATTCAAACATTAGTTGGTCCAACCAACTTATCATGAGAACAAGTGACATAAACAATTCTTGAAGAATCTTCTAATTCTTCAATACGTGTCTAATACTCAATATGCACATCTTCGAGATGTCACAATCATTCATATCAACTTATGAACTCATTTATACTAGTAAACACAAGTTTACCATGACATGTATTTTTTTTCTTTAGTAAATTTCAGATTTACTATTACATGAATAAATTTCAGATTTAATACTTTAAAAGTAGATTTCAAAATAACTTTTCTCAGTTATTCTGCCTCTTTCGGAGGTGAGTTGTGATACCATCACAATCAAGTGCATGTTTGCATTAATAAGCTTCTCATTCCCCAAGAATGGAATATAATCGTGCCTTAAGCCTATCAAATTCAAATAGCTTATAACCTCTTTCATGATATTGCTATTCAGGAGCATATCGAGGCATACATATCTTTCAAAGTATATCATATATTGCTACCACATTCACTTAAAAAATGAAGCAAATTGTCATTTTTCAGACCTATCATATATTGCTACCACATTCACTTCATAGAATGGAGCATATTCAATAGACAAGTTTCACGACTTTTCATCAAAAACACATTATTTTGCCTTAGCTATCTTAATATCAATAATATGGTGCATTGAGATTCAAACTCAACATCGTATCCATATAAAGACGTCTTAGGCATAAATTGATAGGACTTAAACCCAACATCTTATCATCATGGTGCATCAGGGCTCTAGCTTGATGTCTTACCCAGAGGCGAATTTAGAATTTAAAGGTTGTGGGTTCTTTACCACTAGACCAATAACACACTTTGTTTACGAGTTCCCAACTTATAATTCTTATATATTTACTAGGTTTTTCAATATAAATTCAAGAACCGTACGAAAGTTACTGGGTTCCCAGAAACCCGCACGTAATACTCTACATCCGCCCCTGGTCTTACCCTTTTAATGTGATGAAATTTGAATCTCCCGTATTAATCAATAAGGTAATATAAAAGCCTTGCCCTTAAACCTTTGATATATAACAGTATAGTAATTATATACATAATTAAACAGCTTATGTTTCAACGTGTTTGAGGACTCAAATTAATACTAATTTTGATTTCAAAAATATAAAGATAAAATAAATACTCAAATATGTTTGTGACAAAATTAGGAAGCAAAATCGTGTCAATATGCGGTTGTTTAGGTTGGTTGCATGTCCTTATAAAGCTGCATATAAGATAATTTATATATTAAACTAGTACAAGATTAGTATAATTAACTTGTGTGAAAACAAAATGCGAGGACAAAGATAATAATATTTAATGATACTTTAGCCTTCGTATTTTGTGATGGTAGAGTCTCGTGATGATAACGTATTGTAAAAAAAATAAAGTTGAAAAAGGAAAGGCAAAGTGAGGTTCCTTTTTTGAACATGTCTCAAATGCTACAACCAATTATTTTAATCAAATATCGAAAATCAAGATAGTACACTAATTTTGCATGATACGATCTCCATATGTAAGTTTAAAATACACCATTAGAATTTTTTCAAACATTAGTCCGCACCTAGCTATGAAGAATTCATCCTGATATAGATGTCTTGTATTTGCGGTAAAATTTCAAAACAAAAAGATACCATAAAGTCGTGAGATAAAAAATAGCCTAAGAAAGTTAACACAAATCACAATATTCTAAAGTTTTATAGAAAAACAATGAATGCGTTGGCTAAATATTGAATTCACATAAAGAAGCGGCGAGATTAGATCTTGTTCAAAAAGCTTCAGCTATTTTTTTTTTTACCACTGCATCATTACAATAATAAAAAATAAGGATTCACATACAAAAATAAGGATCCACATACACAAAAAATCAATTGCTGATATAAAAATAAAGATTCACGTACTGAATTTGTATTTAGATTTTAGGTTTTAAATATGAATTGATAAAAATAGCTCGATCAAGTCTAGTTTAATTTGAAAAGGTTTTTTCCCTGCCTTTTTTGGACGTTTGATACAGTGGCTTTAGCCTTTTTTTGGGACAAAATATTTTAGTTGGAAAAGGTTGTGGTGTCTATTTTTTTGGGAACGTGACAAAAAAATTGTCATAAAATTAAGAATTTAATCATAATAAGCAAAAGAAATTCATTTAGTTTTTAATATGTTTATTATTGTCAGTATTTAATATGATAAAAATCTATATCTATAATCTATAATCTATATAATTATATTATAATATATTAAAAGTATGAAGGGTCTTAAAAATATTGTTTAAACTTTTTGTCCTTCATTAAGAGTCTTTGTTTTAGACAAAATCGTCTTTTCACTATTTTTTCATAATATTTAAGAGTTTAAAAATTAATTAAATGTATTTATGGTAAAATCTTTTCTTATTAGAAGTCATCAAAATTAATGACAACTAATGTTTTTTTCATTAGTTTAAGAATTTTAAATCAATTAGATTTTGATTTTAAGAAGATTTGAAAAATCTAAAAATAAATATCAAAGCGTTGAAATAAGAAAAATTTAGAAGTGCCAAACTTTTAAAAGTTTTATGTACGTAATTAGAATATAATCAGTGATATTGTAAAGATTTGACTTTAAAAATAAGAAAAATTTTAAATATAAAAAAATATATACTACAAATATGATTCAAATTGATGTCTCTCTTAGTCTTTGATAATAAGGGAAAGGGGTACTGCATGGCAAACGCAAAAGTCATGATCCATCAAGCACTTGAAACTTCTGGTGGTAAAATATATATGTGCTTACATTAAAATATATGTTATATTTACATTATTATATTAAAGTGCGAAAGATTTTTGAAAAGTGATTTGAAGTTTTTATACTTCATTAAAAATCTTCAGAATAAATAAAATTATTTAATTTTAAACAATCAAACGTTATACGTGAGAAGCACATACGGTTAAACTAGTATATTAAAAGTGTGAAGGCCCTTAAAAAAGTAATTTGAACTTCTTATCCTTCATTAAAATATTCTGTAATAGACAAAATCATTTTTTTTTACCTTTTTTCTTCAATTATTTATATTATTAAATTAAGGACCCCTAAAATATATAGAAAGAACCGTAATAAATTAAAAATATGGAAAGAAATTAAGAATCCTAAACTACATAAAAAATATGAATTCTAAAATATATATAAATCCTGAAATATATGAAAAGAAATTAACAGTCCTAAAATATATGTAAAGAATTACATTTTATTTTAATTAAATATATGGGCTTGGCATATTCTCTACATTCCAACTCCTTGATTCAAATTCTAAACCTTCTCATGTTTTTTTTTCCCCCAAATATGAGCTTTTTTCTATGGGCGGTTTTAACCTTATGTTTGATGTCTTTTTTTAGTTGTTTAAATTTTCTTCAAAATAAATTTATATTCTTTTGTTGTTAGTTTAAATTAGGCTTATCAAAATTGAATATTCTTTAACTTTTAAGATGTTTTTTTTTTCATAATCTTAAATTATTACGTCCGTAAATAAATCATTATTGATTGATTCTTTAATATGTTTGTGCAGATGAAGAAAGATTTGTGTAAAACGTGCGAACGAGATTTCATGTCGATTACGAGTGAATTTAAGGTATGCTTTTCCCGTTCTAAATTTTATTTCTTATTCATGTTAGTTATATTTCCTATTAAAGCGTAATTCAAGTTAATACTCTTTGTCAGAATCATACTTACATAAAAAAAAATATTGAGAGAAAAATAAAATGAAAATTATGATTTGTCATGATAACAAACAAATCATAGTGTCAAACAAGTATCAAATAAAGTCATTAGTTGGCTAGAAGATAAAACAAAATTGAGATTAGAGATTTCATGAGTTAGCAAACAAAATTTATAACTTATTTCATTCTTCCATCAAGTTCTTAGAGATGGACATTAGGGATAATTTGCATCACTCAATTTATGTTTTTGTATCGTCATCAAGACTCTAAAATATATTTTTCCTTTCAAAATATAATATTAAATAATTGATATTTCAACGTATTATTTTTTTCTATCTTTTGTTCAGATATTTATTTCATAATTTATAATTATTAATTTTAGATGAGAAGAGACGTGACATGGAGTATGATTTTACTTGCCTTGGAGTGAGTGGTACGGAAAGGGATAAATGAGAGATCTTTCAAAGAGTAAGCTTTTCTCTGTCAAGAAATTAGTCTTAAGTGATTTTAAATGAACTTGATTCATAATAGTGAAATTTTTAAAGGCGGTCAAGTATATTGTTCGATATAAATAATAGAAATTTAGTTTTTTATGTACAATGATTATATCAAAATGTTGTTTGAACATTTGAACTTTTTGTCCTTCATTAAAGTCTCAATAGTAGATAAAATTATCTTTTCACTTATTTTTTAAACTTATTATTTAATTATTAAAAAATTAAAGAATTTTAATATATATGATAGAAGAGAATAATATAGAGATTAATATTAATTAGTTTACATTTTCCTGATGTACGTGAAAAAGAAATAAGTAACATATACTGTAAGAGAAAAGTCCTAACAGAAAATAAGACGAAAATATGATAGAATTTTTTTTCCAAAACTAATGTTGGTAAGTTTAATGTTAGGTCTAAATAATTTATTACTAATTTGAACTTTTTACACTTTACTAAAAATTTTCATAATGGACAAAATCGTCTAATTTTAAATAATCAAAAATTGCACGTGCAGTTTGACTAGTAATATAAAAAAGGTGAAAAGATGCTTTAGTCTTTAGTGAATGATAAAAAGTTCAAATAACATTATATTTTTGGAATGAAATCAAAATGCATATATAAACCTAAAGTATCAACAACAACAATAACATATCCAGTGTATTCCCACATAGTGGGGTCTGGGGAGGGTAGAGTGTGCGCAAACCATACCACTACCTCAAATGAAGTAGAGAGGCTGTTTCCGATAGACCCCTAGCTGAGTACCAATAGAAGTATAACAAACACCAAACATAAATGCATATAAACTAGTACAATCTGCAAAATAAACTAACACCACTTGCCATAAGATAATACTACAGCCACAAGATAAAACTAAAAACTAGCTATCCGAAACCATACACAACACTCAACATCACGAACAAAAAACTTCAGACACAAATTAAGAACACTTCCCTGTTGTTACCGACGCAGTCACCCCCTAATCCTCTACCCTAATTCGCATCCTCCACACCTTCCTATCAAGGGTCATGTCCTCCGTAAGCTGTAACTGCTCCATATCATGCCTAATCAACTCCCTCCAATATTTCTTGAACCTACCTCTACCCCGCCTAAAATCATCCATAGCCAGTGTCTCACACCTCCGCACTGGAGCATTAGAGTCCCTCCTCATCACATGCCCGAACCAACGTAGCCTTATTTCTCGCATCTTTTCCTCCACCGAGGTCACTCCCACCTTCTCCCGAATAATCTCATTCTTTACCGTATCTTTCCTGGTATGGCCACACATCCACATCTTTGTCACCTTCAACTTTTAGATAGAAGAGTTCTTAACTGGCCAACACTCCGCTCCATACAATATAGCCGACCGGACCGCCACTCTGTAGAACTTCCCTTTAAGCATCGGGGCACCTTCTTATCACATAAAATTTCCGAAGCGAGCCTGCTATTTTATCTAAAGAGTAGTCTTTTAATAAAGGACAAAAAGTTTAAACAACATTTTTAAAGTTCTTCACACTTTTAATATATTAGAGATTAAAGATATCCATTAGAGATTAGAGATGTAGAATTCTGCTTCTCTAATTTGAACGGACAAAAAATGAAATGTACATATAAAGAAGAAAAATACTACTTATTAGAAAATAATGTATATGAAGAATAAGTTCGCTTCCTTTTTACGTGTGAATTATATCAGTTTTCTAAATTCTGATTCTCCTTTTAGAGGTTCTGTTTTGTACTTTTGTTCTTATAGGAGTAGTAATTATTCTTACAAGTTTTTTTTTTTATTTTTTTACATGTTTCTATATTTACGACCACAAGATAAAAAGCTAAAGAACAAGCATGTTGACTTTTTTCATATTTATATTTCCAAGTGGTAATAATAAAGGAAAAGAATCTATGCATGACTACGAGGAATAAATCCTCTGGCGATTACAATCTTTCAAATACACATAATTTTATAAAGATCAACTAGTCAACAATAGTAGCAAACTAGCCATCTTTAAGATAATCTTTTCATATAGAACGGACAATCTCTTTCATGCCGAGCATGAGTTTTCTACAGCTGCAATAGCAGTGTTTTAGCCTTCAGAGACGTTGCTTTTATCTCTTCACTAGCAAAGTATAAAAATCACATAACTACGTTGAGAAATAAATAAACTCTCTGTACTTCCATGGTCGTGCCTTGCGGCAAGGCAGTGAGAGAAATGCACGGTCTAATCTGTCATCACATAAGAATTTTGCGAATCATTTCTTACCCTGTCGATGTAGAGATAATGCAGAAGATGAGAAGTACATCTGGAGAAAAGAATGGCTGCCAAGGAAACAAGAGAACGTCAGTAATGGTTACATGTGTGATACAGCAAATTGATGAAAGAGAGTGTCGCGGACACCTCACCATCGTTGAACTTGCTAGTAGTACAAGTTATTTCGTTTTACAGGCACAGGCTGACTGTCATTTACTGAAACTTGGAGACTCCGAAGGAAAAAAGGGTATAAGCTCGGTTCAACAGCAGTGGATATCAGCACATATGGTGCCTCCGAGAGGAAACAAGGAACATATATGTGGTCTCTAAACTAAGGTATGCTCCAATAAAAAAGGATGGAATTGCGTGGGTGAGTCATTATTGCACGTTAAATCAACTAAGCCAATTAAAAAACGGGCAGCCCGGTGCACTAAGTTCCCGCTACGCGCAGGGTTCGGGGAAGGGCCCCACCTGAAGGGTGTATTGTACGCAACCTTACCTTGCATTTCCGCCAGAGGCTATTTCCAAGGCTTCAATGTAATTTTAAGGCTAAATATGACAACTTCCGTCATGTACAAAGCATTGGCAGACTTAACAGTTTATTACAAGTCCGATACAACTTCGGATAAATTAGGTACAGGAAATTGAGATTGTGATTTTGGTTGTCTGACTAATGGCTATCAACTATGTGAGATAAGCAACTGCTAACAATTGTAACCATGCATTCTCGGAAAACTATGATATACCCATGCGAATATTATCCACAACAGCTTGAAATATGTATTCACAAACCTCAAAATGACAAGCAATTCTGCCATATCTTCATCCAACGAAGATATGTGATCTCAAGGATTAAATAATGCTCCCTAATCAAGGCAGGAAGAAATTTGAGACGAGGGTCTTTCGGGAACAGCAAGGTCTGTGACAGGATTTGAGGTTGTTGTAAACAAGGCACGAAGAAGTGCTACCACAGATAAACTGCACAAAAGAGGTAAGGCAGCAGGAACAACAATTTACCTAAAACTTTGGAACAGATAAAGCACAAGTTGAGAGACTATAAGCAAAACAAAAGTTAGAAACAATTACTAGGCAGATCAAGGACATTATCTTACTTGAGCATCAAAGTCCTCCAAGATTCTGGACTACAGTGAGCAGCATTAAAACACTTTTTTGTTTCTGGTGCTGTCCGTCATCTTCTGAATGAAGAAGCTAACAGCAGAAGTAATAGAACCAAATAAGGCTAACTCACCATATGTCTCTGTTCAACGATCATCAGTGCTGATTGCAACATTTCTCTAGCCTTTCTATCTGGTGTACATCCAACAGATTCCATTTCACTATATATCTTGGGGACCTGGCAAGCAACAACCAAATAGACCAGATAAGTGTTGCTAAATACATAAAAGACATCAGCATATAAGTTCAATGCCTTTTACAGGCTTTGCTCACTGAAGCCAAAACAAAAACAAAAAAACAAATCATTACATCCTTTATGGATTACGACCTAACATGCATTTTTCAACTAGTGACTTTGTTTAGTCACAATCACATTCAATAAAAGAGCGAACGCCAATGGCTGATAGCAATATTAGAAGCCAGACCTGATCGAACTTCTTAGCCCTCATAAAAGCCTTCATTAAAGTGCTATAAGTAATCACATCAGGAGTAATACCCTACAGAAATAGCAGCACCACTATCAGCAAAGTTTAAAAAAAAAAAAAAAAAAAGGCAGCCCAGAGCACTAAAGCTACCGCTATGCGCGGTGTCCGGGGAAGGGCCCCACCACAAGGGTGTATCGTACGCAGCCTTACCTTGCATTTCTGCCAGAGGCTGTTTCCAAGGCTTGAACCCGTGACCTCCTGGTCACATGGCAGTAACTTTACCAGTTACTCCAAGGCTCCCCTTCACTATCAGCAAAGTTTATGTCAAGAAATATGTTTAGTGAAATTTGGAAATTTTAAGGATTTACCATTTCCTTTATATGCTGGTAAATTGATAGTGCCTCCATATGCCTACCAACATTCCCAAAAGCATTTATCAACATATTTAGCATTATAAGGTTTGGTTCCATTCCTTCGGCTTCCATTATCTGCAGAACCTTCACAGTCTGCTCACATAATCCCTGCACACAAGGCAAAAATGTTAAAAAATGGAATCTCCTCAAAACTACTTAAAAGATATCAGCTTAAACATAGTAATAGGAAACATTAACTACATATATTTAAAAGAGAGACCTCAAATATAAGGAAACCAAGAGTAAAAGCCATGCCAGAAATAAAGACACTGTACTAGAGCCTTGGAGCAACAATAAAAATTTGGCTAGATGGGTAAATACTTACCTCCACCAGGTGTTTATACCAAACCAAACAGCTTAACCTTGGTAATAGAAAACTAAAGTGAGAGCACATATCAATTAACCATAAAGACACATACTTGCATTCATTGGTTTGGTCTAACCACCAAACGTGTGTTGATAAGGCCTCAGTTAGACACCAGGTACGAGAAAACTCTTACCATAATAGATGGAAGGAAAATGGTTAAATATCAATTCAACTACACAACCATTTCCAAAGCTATCTAATCCAAGATTAGCTCTACCTTTATAAAAAGTGGCAGGTTTGCAGTCATGCATTAAAGAGCTGCATCACTGCAACTGCTGAGCACGCAGCCAGCCCACATTGGAAATATTCACCTCCCAATGAGAGAATTTGCATTTGTAACCTAGACTATAAGTGACAATGTAATGCATTACATGTACTGTAAATGTAATTCGCTTTATTTTCTTCAATGTAATAACTAAAAGCAAAACAGTCTCCTTCGAGAAGAAAGAGAAAACAACTCACCTGCTGAGCGTATGCATGGGCCAGGACACAAAAGATGCTAGGCGAAAGCTGAAGACCTTCCAATTTGAGGGCATTTAAACAATATTCTGCATCCTGAAATCTCCCGTGCTGGCCATATATATCAACCAAGACAGCGTAAATAGCCCCGCTCTTGTGATGTCCTCTCCCTTGCATATTCTCGAGAATTTTATCAATAACATCCCACCTGCCCTGCTCCACTAAATGAGTAATAATGATAATGAAGATCTTTGGATCAGGGTATAGTCCTTGCTCCTGCATCTCATTGAACAAATCTATAGCAGTATCTAGATGCCCAAACTTGCAATGCCACCGGATCAAAGAATTCCATGTTCTAAAATCAGGCTTTATGCCTTCTCGGCGCATTTTTCCAAACACTTCTAAGGACTCACTCAACTCACCATACTTGCCGAAAGTATCAATGATACTATTAAAGAGGCGCTTATCAAGTCGTAACCCCTTCTCGCGGATCTCTTCCACAATGCCTAGTGCTTTTTTCCACATGCCATTGTCCCTATACAGTTCAATTATTTTACTATACACAAAAGAATTTAAAGGATAACTTTCTCTCTTCATTTTGGCAACAATTAACCAAGTATCTTCCAACCGCCCAGCATTGACATAATATTCAAGCAGGATCTCATAAGTTTCTAGGTTCCTGTCAATAGCCAAATCTTCGAGTAACAACAAGACCTTATCTGCCAGCCTTAAGAGGCCTTTTCTCAAGAAGCTCTTAAGTAAGGTATTGAACGCCTTTATCCTTGGTTTGCGACTAAAACATAACATTTCTTGAAAGATTGCATCAGCTTCCAAAGTCCTACCAACACTTCCAAGGGCATCGATCAGGCTGCTATAAGATACAAAAGTTGGATGAAAACCCAACGCCTCCATCTCGGAGAGCAACCTCATAGCCTTATCAACGTCACCTTCAGCACACAACTCACAAATGGACTCATTGTATAAATCATATGAAATTTCCTCACCACTTCTATGACAAGTCTGGTGCTCATTATTAGAGTTGCCAACGGTTCCGATAAGACAATTAACTAAAAAGCCACACCTTTTAGCTTTACTTTGCAATATAAGCTGACATGACATATGTAGTATCTTGTGTTTGACTGGATTAATGTGATGCTTCAGATAAACAGGTATAAAGCCCCACACACTATGAGTACATATAGCTGGAATGGATCTAAAAAGTAGATTTTGCTGCATATGCATGTTTTTCTTGCAAGAAATATTCTCACTGCAATAAAAAGAATAGTTAAACAACCAAAGCTACTGAAGAACGATAGGGGAATCTTAGTAGTTCAGTTCGATGGCTACTTGAACTTTCACCTTGTTGGTGAGGGTTCGATTCCCCCGCCTTGTAATCGCCTCTCCCATTTCCCCTTCCCCTACCCCTACTAAAAAAACATTTCCCCAAAAATCGCACCCAATCTATTACGATTTTTCAGAACAAGAAAATAAATATTTCTGAACAATAAAAGGAGTAATGAAAGGGAGTAGAAACATACCTGAATATCTAGTCGCTCCGTGATGAATTAAAACCACATTCTGAAGCTACTTCGTTAGGGTTTTTTCCCTTTTTTCTTTAGCGGAAGAGAGAGTAAGAGTGAGAGAGGCGTGATTTTTGTGGGGCATTCTCTTGAATATTCCATGGAGCGGGGCGGGTGTGGGTCGAATAAGGGATCTGATTTGAGTAGTTTAATTATTTCGGTTAAATATAATTAAAAAAGATGAGCCAGAAGTTAAGATTTGGACATGTGTTCCTCCATTAAGTCCTCGGGTATATACAGCCCTAAACATCAACGGGAAGGGTATAAATGTACCAAAAGTATAACGAAAGTATATATGTATCATTTACCATAGTTCAGTGGTATATTTGTATCTTTTCCGTTTTATGTGTACATATTTTTTAGAATTAGTATAATATTGTCGGCTTACAATCATGCTACAAGAATGTTAAATGATGCACTTGATTGAATGTTTGAGTTATTTACCTAAAGTAAAGATCAATTCTCATTAAATACATTTTTTTCCTTCTCTTATTTAGTGATGCATTCATTTTCTAGGAATTCTAGTTTCGTGAAGGGGAGCGTTGAAGTAACGGGTAAAACTTTCAAGAATCTGATAATATATAGCCTTGTTGATTCCCCTCCTCTTTTTATAGTTTGATACGTACTTTTTGGTGAAGGTTGAGTGTGATGGATAGCTGTCGAAGCATTTTGGTCCTTCTTTGAAGGCGATCTAGGCACCTCCAGATAAGAACACTTGGTAATAGTAGCAAGGAAGTTGATAACTCTGTTGCTGTGAGTCAACAGGATGCGTGTTGAAACTGGACACCAATATATAAGAATGTTGTGCAATGAGAATCTCCTTGTTATTTCTTTGCTGCTTAACACCAGATTGATTGGGCATTGGAAAAAATTTGCTTGGGTGTTTTCTTTTATGTTCTCTTACACAAACACGATCACAGCATAACACATTTCACTTACTTTTGATGCCCTCAACATCTACTCACCTCCTTTCTTCAACGTTTAAGTTGCATCATCGTCAATATTGTGAATTTTTTACCTCCTTTAGGGTGGTACTTCCTTCTGTATTTCAGTTGACTGACATCATGATCAGGCTTGATTTTCATCTTGGTACAGTTCTTCTTTGCTTGCTTGCCTTCACTGGGCAACTCCACTTTCATTTTTATCATATGCTATTTCATCTTTGTGGTGCCTTCCGTCTGGCGCCTCTGTCTAAAACAATATTTCTTGTACAGCTGTTTATTTGGTGGCTCAGTATGCTCGCTATGAAATTAGAAGAATGGATGCCGTAATGGAATCTTCTCCCAGAACATCCCGATGTGCCTGACTTTAAATATTACATGGTTTTGCTAGTACAAGTATTCATTGACTATCTTGTACGAAAAATTCTAACCAGGAAGTTGAATTGATAAAGAAAGCTGACAAAGATGCAAAAGCGAAAGAGCTGGAATTGATGGATGAGGAGGAAAAACAAGAAGGGTCTGATCCACAACTTTCCGAGATGAAAGCAAGATTAGATAAGTTGGAGGATACATTGAAAGAAAATGTGGTCGAGTCCAAGAAACAATCAGGTGATGTTGCCGACAAACCGATTGACAATGGTGTCGAGAAAGAACCTGCAACAACCAAGCCAGGGACTCCTAACATTCAGGAAAAGACAACTCCCTCTAGTGAAGGGAAAACTCAAGCAAAAGCAGCTTTGCCTGATCGAAATCATATAAAAAAAATGAAGGTTCCTCCAATGACGCAAACAAATGAAATCAGTAGGATATATTATTTCATGATAGTCGAGCTTTCCGAAGGTGAGCCTTGGAGTAGCTGGTAAAGTTGTTGCATGTGACCAGGAGGTCATGTTTTCAAGCCTTGGAAACAGCCTCTTGCAAAAATGCAAGATAAGGCTGCGTACAATACACCCTTGTGGTGGGGCCCTTCTCCGGACCCTGCGCATAGCAGGAACTTTAATGCACTGGGCTGCCCTTTAATCAAGCTTTCTGAAGAGTTTGAAGTGCATAGCTTTGCGGAATAGGGAAAAGCCACTGCCTCACTATTGTTAATTTCTTAAATGGATGTGTATTGGAAGATGGAACATTTGTAAGGATTGTTTGCTGCGTGTTGTTGCAGGTTTTCTTAGCGGAAAAAGCTTAATTTTGGAGCATCAGACATTGACGATAGCATTCTTTTGTTGAGAAATTGATACCAGGGAGAGGACAAATTTAAATCCAATGAAATTACATGATCAAGAAAGCAGATGGATTTTTCGACTTCAAGCAGTTTGTGGATCCACGCACAATAGACCTTTGTGGTCCGATCCTGCCCGGACCCCAAGTATAGCGGGAGCCTTAGTGCACCGGGCTGTCCTTTAAGCAGTCTGTGAGTCAGCATTAGGTTCAGCTTCTACTAGCCACCTCTTCACTCTCTGTTGAGCAATTAATACCTGTATGAATGAGAAAATTTTTGATTATTTTGCTGTTCCAAAGCTTAATATAACTAAACTGAAGATGATATGTTGGTACCTGTTTGTTCCAGTCAGTTTTCGAAGTGATTATAAGTAGTACAACTGTCTGGACCAATGTACCAAAAATCATTCCAACCCAAACACCCTAAGAGATTTTCCAAAATGGGGTAACTGTTAAGAGAAAGAAAAGAAGACCGTTTTCTTATGTTGTTCGGATTCTTCAGAATGTCGACATGTACGTGTCAAATCACCTAAAAGTGGTGTATTTTTGGAGGATCCGACACACACGTACAACAACATTTTTGTGGAGAGTACGAACAACGTAACTTTTTACTACAGAGTGAAAAAGAAAAAGTAATGAAGTGAACTCACTTTAACTTGCATTTTGAAAACATAACCAAGTACAACTCCAACTGGAATGCCTACTAAATAGTAGCACCCTATGTTAACATAGGCTACAATGCTCTGCCATCCGGCTCCAACAGCGACGCCTGCATCAATAAAATCTTGAACTTTTTTGCGCGATTCTTGAAAATGCTTTTCGTGGAATCAAAGAACTGAAGTACTCACCAGAAAGAACTGGTTGAACACTGTTCATTAGTATGGAAAACGCCAACAGAGGAGACAGTTTTTCGACTTCTTTAGCCACGTCTTGACTATCTGTGAATAAGTAAGCCAGACGTCCGCACAAGAACAGAAATAACAGAAACAGAATGAAGCCAATGACAAATGATGTTGTCACTGTATTCCAGATTGAAAAGCTTGCTGCTTTCGCGCTCCCTCTTCCCAGCTCATTTGACACTCGTACACTAATAGAAAACACTCGATAAAGAAGAATCTAAAAGTAACATAAGCGCAGATTAAAAGTATGATTATGTTACCATGCTGCAGCTAAGAAACCAAGAGATATCATCATTTCCCAACCATTGATGTTAAGGCTGGAAAAAGAGGCAAAATCGATAGGTAAACAAAGCTAGCATGTTCAAGTGGTTTAAATGAAATGAGGAAGGAGTATGATAAAAATTACCATATAGAAAGAGCATCAATCTGAACCATAGCATTTTTCAAGTTTCCTGTAAGAAGAACTAGTATACTATTGTACCAGAATTCAAGGCTGCCAAAACAAACACTCGAAAATTCAAACTTTTAGGTTCAAAAACAACATACCCAGAGGAATTCCACTTTGTCGTCTGGGGAGGGTACAGTGTACGTAGACCATACCCCTACCTCAGAGATAGAGAGGATGTTTCAGCTAGATCTCGGCTCAAGAAAAAACAACAAATAGTAAAAGAATAGTACCGCCACAAAATAGTACAATAGCCGAAGTACAAGAAAACAACATATATAGTAACAGATTTCGAAGGATAAGAAACTCCTGACATGACAAGTTTCTATTCGAAGTGTATGAAAAACAGATGACTATGAAATTGTTTACGAGCGATTGAATGAGTCTCACCAAAGCATTGCACCAGAAGACAAAGAAAGCTTGATTACAGGCCAAAGATCCTTGAATGCCAAACATGTAAAACCTTTCCAGGTCTCCTTGCATCCTCCACACATTATAAACATTAACTGACCAACATTAGGAAGCCAATATGCCAAAATTGTAGATATCATGGCACCGGTGATTCCAAACTTAAACTTTATTGTCAAAAGCCAGGAGAGGGAAATGTGGATAGCTAGAGTACAAGCTGCCAAGTATGTAATAATCTTGTTTTTGCTTTGAGCTTGTAAGAACATTTGGCATGTGTATGATGCAATGAAGGAATAAGTCACCGGTATTAACCATAAAGAAATGACTCCGGCCTCTTTAGCTATCTCTTCGTTCTGTCCTAAAGCTTTTAGGATCGGTGTTGTGAAGATATAGAGTGGTAACAGCAGGGTTGTGGTTACTGTCAAGACGATCCAAGATCGTTGGAGATAGATCCCGAGCATGTGATACTGCTTTGCACCATAGGACTGTCCACATAAAGTTTCTAATCCACTTGCCATTCCCAACTGCAAGTACAAATTGTATCTAAGGTTCATCACACAACAAAGCATTATACAAGTCATGACTAAAAGAAAGGCAGCCCAGTGCACTAAAGCTCCCGCTATGCGCAGGGTCCGGGGAAGAGCCCCACCACAAGGGTATAGTGTACAAAACCTTACCTTGCATTTCTGCAAGAGGTTGTTCTCCTGGCCCGTGACCTCCTGGTCACATGGCAGCAACTTTACTAGCAACATGAGTATTGCTATATATTTGGATATTCTTGTTTAGAAATAAGTGAAACTAGTACCAGAATGCCATTGCCAAATCTCAGGAGGACAGTACTGACTAAAGCATAAGCAGCAAGTTCATTAGATCCAATATGACCAACAAATGAGTGACTAATAACAGTTACTCCAAACGTTGAAAACTTTGTAAACATGGCTGGAGCAGCAATCACCCACATTTTCTTCATCTCATTCCATAATTTGTCCTTGAGATTCACATCTTCATCCGCTACGCGCACTTCACTCAACAACTTCTCACTGATATCAGCTTCCATTTCTGCATAAAAATCCAATCTTTCATACTCAAATCCTTAAGCAGTACTCAACATAAACAAATTGGAGTAACTTTTCAATAAAGAAAGTGAATAAATATGAATATATCTGTCAAATACCAGTAAGTATGGCCTGCTAATATCCTTTCAAATGTGTTTCCAGGCCTGTTTGGACACATAAGAGAAAAGGTGAAACAATTACTCATACTAATTGCAAAAGGCTATAACATCATGTGCCATCAACACATAAAGAAAAGATAATAATACTTCAAGAAAGTGAGAGAGAGTTCAAATACAAAATCTTGGACTTACAGTACTGAGAGAAACTGAACTTTTACTACTCAAGATTCAAGAAAACTAATAAGAGCCAAAATTGTTTATAAGAAAATGTAGGGTAAGATTGCGTACGATAGACCCTTGTGATCCGGTCTTTCTCCGAACTCTGCGCATAACGGTAACTTAGTGCACCTTATCCTTTTAGCCAATAATCTATAAACAAGCAGAGGTTATTAGAATATTGCTTTGCATGCATAGTATCAAAAAATAAATTACACTGTTGATGAGTTCATGAAATCAAAATTTTTAATAGTTCAACTTTTATACACTAACAATATAAGCAAATATTTACACTATAAAGCCTATAGGTCACTTTGCACAACAATACATAATTACATAGTGCTTAAATCTTTGCATGAAATAAAAATAAATTTGGAAAGATACTTAGTGCATGGAACAACTTTAATTGATAAGAACATGATTTTTGCTATAACTTTGTGAGTTTTTTATTGCTCAAAGAAAAAGTTGGATTATTAAAGAGAAAAAGATTAACAAAATATATTTATTAAAATTGAAACAATTTGACCTTTTTTTCTTCCCTAAAAAGTACTACTTTATGTAGATTCCATTTTTCTGATTTCACCTAAAAAAAAACTTTATCTCTTTTATTTATTCCTCGTTTCTTATTCATCACTCTAGTTAAGTTGTTACTAAGATTCTTTTCTCCATTATTTTCTATATGAATACTAATTTGGATATGTGTTACTTGAGTCGAGGGACTATAGGAAACAATATTTCTACCTTTACAAGGTAGAGGTACCAGATTCACGTGAACTCATGCTCCTCTCCCCAGATCATATTTAGTAATGTTATATTTTAAAAAATACTTAAATATAAACATGTGAACCGCATTCGAAGTATCATATAATGCGATAAAAATTGTATGAACCGCGCTCAAAGTATCATATAATGCGATAATGATTGGGTGCACCTCTTCTAAGTGAGGTTAGAAATTTAAATCTAATATATATAATATTTTCTTTTCTTTCTAAAATTGGGTAGCACGTTTCTAAATGACTATTGGTAGCACTTTTTGCATTTTCATTTATAATGCACCCACTCACTCAAAATTCTGTATACGCCTCTGCTCCTCGGACACCATGCCACTTGTGAGATATAACAGTGACTAGTTTAATCGCTCGTACTTGTCACGTGTAATATTTAATTATTTTAAAATTAAATAATTTTATTTATTACAAAGATTTTTAATGACGTGTAAAAATTTCAACTCACTTTTCGAAGATCCTTTATATTTTAATATAATAACACAAATATAAACATATATATTTTAGTGTAAGCACATATATATTTTACCACCAGAAGTTTCAAGTGATTGATCGATCATCACTTTTACGTTTGTCATGCAGTACCTCTTTCCCTTGCTATCAGAGGTTGAGAAAGACGCATCAATTAAACCATATTTGTGGCACGATTATTTTTCTTTTTTTCGATATTTAAAATTTTTCGTTGTTTTTAAAGTCAAATATTTACCAAATTATTGATTACATTCTTATTACGTATTTAAAAATTTTAAAATTTGGTACTTCTTAAATTTTTCTTATTCTAACGCTTTTATATTTATTTCTAGATTTTTCAAATCTTCTTAAATCAAATTTAGTTGATTTAGAATTCTTAAACTAATGGAAAAAAGTTTTAATCGTCATTAATTCTTATGACTTCTAATAAGGAAATGTTTTACCATAAATATATTTAATTAATTTTCAACACTTAAATATTAGAAAAAAGCACTAATTCTAATGACTTCTAATAAGGAAAGATTTTTTACCATAAATATATTTAATTAATCTTTAATATTTAAATATTAAGAAAAATCATTGATTCTGATGATTTCTAATGAGAAAATATTTTTCCATAAATATATTTAATTAATTTTCAACACTTAAATATTAGAAAAAAAATATTACAAAGACCATTTTGTCTGATGCAAAGACTTTTAATGAAGACAAAAAGCTCAAACAATATTTCTAAGACCATTCACACTTTTAATATATTATAGATTATAGATTATAGATATAAATATAGATATAGATCGTAGATCGTAGATTATCTCTGGTGAACCGCTTCTTCTTCTTCCACGAAGCTAAAGTTTCTTTAAGTTAGAAAGATTATAATGTCGTGCCCATTGGTATAGCCAAGTATAACCAATTTAAATTCGAATTTTAAGAGAGACAAAATATTGTACGTTATTTTTTCTTATTTATTCGATCCGTAGCGAATAAAGTTATCAAACATATGTGCTAGTTAATTGAAAACAAGAGGTGAGAAAATAATTTTATTACTTAGTTACGTTAATTTTAAACAAATTTTGTGTTTGGATTGGGTCATATTTTCATGTGGGCTGATATATAAAGGTTGGGTATTTAAAATTTAGTTAAATATGATATAGTGGGTATTATGTCTGAAAATATTAGGGCCAAATTTGATCCAATAGCGGGTAGAAGGACGTATTTAGCTATCCTTAATATATTAATTAAGAATCTTTTGGTATCAATCGGTAAAAGGATGAATAAATTATAGGGAAAAGGACATTGTATAGTCTTTTTAAAAAATAATAGGTCAAGTTTGGGCATATGGACACTTGATGTCCAGTCGGTAAAAGAATTGTCACTTTACGGTCATTGGGCCATTTGGAATCTTCGGCCCTTCCCTTTCTCCATTGGCCATTTTCGGTCATTCCCTTGGCCATTTGGCTTTTTACTTTTTTTTTTTTTTAGCTACAAAATTTTTAATTGAAAAATATTTTACTTTTTTATTGAGAAAAAATAATACTTAAATATAATAATATAAAAATGGTATAATTGTTATATAAATATGTATTTATATAAGATATATGTATAAAAATTATATAGTTCTATAATATATATATATATGTATGTATATGTATATATATATATATATAAGGTGTATAGAAACTGTATAATTATTGTATAAAATATGTATAAAAACTGTATATACAAGGCATGGAAACTGCATCATTGTTGTATAAAATCTGTATATGTATAAAATGTGTATAGAAATTGTAAAATAATTGTATAAAACATGTATCTAAATAAGTATCAATATGATATAAGGGGTGTATCAATATGGTTATAGGGATTGTATTGATATGGTATAATGATTGTATCAATATGGTATAGTATATGATATTTTTTTGGCTATGATGTGTGTAGTATATGATGTACATAAAAATTATATCATTGTTGTATAAAAATATTTATATCACTATTATATTATGTTGTATATATGTAGATATGTATTCTATTGTTCCGCAATAATGCAATTAAGAAAATATTTTTTAAAAACAAAAAAAAGAGCTGCAAGAAAAAATAATCCTAGTCTGAAACCTCGAAATACACCCAATTTCAAACAAAATTCAATTCCAATTAGAGTTGTTGTTGTTATTTGCATGAATAAGCAAATGAAAAAAATTTAATTGGTGTTCATGCTTAATTGGATAAGAAAGTCAATTGTGGGTGCATGCTCATGATGATGTTTTCTAAAATTTAAAATTAATAGAAAGTTCTTTTAAGAAAAAAAAAAAAAAAGGGATCAGCGAAATTAAAATCACCAAATTTAAAAAAAAATGAAGGAAAAGTCAAAAAAAATTTCGCCAACTACCAAAATGGCTAAGAAATGGAATTTGAATTCAAGTGCTATTTTGGTGGCAATACTTTGGCCCAACATGCCATTTTGTCCTTCTCCCTAAATTATATCAGATATGCAGAACGAGAGCATTATTGAGTCATGCGTTAATACAACTAGATTGAGCAAAAAGATACAATATTCAACGAAATTGTATGTATTGATATAACATTATAACAAGGTTGAATGACACATACGAAGCTAACTCGTATCTATAATTTATATCTATATCTATAATATATTAAAAGTGTGAAAATCCTTAGAAAAGTGATTTGAACTTTTTGTCCTTCATTAAAAGTTTCTACTTTAGACAAAATCGTCTTTTCACTATTTTTATAATAATTATAAACATTAAACAAAAAATGACAAGAACAATTCAATCCATATTTGATTTGGATTTGGGAGTTAAGACTCGTGCATGTATATGCTTTTGTTTAGATTCCTTTGTATAATTAAATTCTACTAAAATTAAATAAAATAATATTTAACATTTCTAAATCAATTCGAATTTTACCTTATATAAATTAGAATCTCATTTAAGGAGTAATATTTTGGATCAAACTTTACAAAAATATATGCCTTTTTTACTTCTATGTTTATTTTTCTGTTAATTTGATGATTTTAATTCAAGTCTTCTTCTTTTATTTATTACTATCATCTAATTCTCTTGTTTTCTCTTCCAGTATATTTTCTGGTAGAAAAATTACAGCTTACCTTCTGCATCAACTGTAAGACTCTCTCAAACTAATTTCGTATAATTGATCCTATGAAATCTGCATACGTATATGTCCATTGAAAGTGGTATTTGGTTCTGTCACATAGCCAAATTAGAGATAAAAGAGTTGAGAGTTTTCCTTTTTTTTTTTACAATTCTATCATCGTAAAATGGCTCATGCATAAAGGCCTTTATACATTACCAAGAGTAGTTTTTGATTAAGAGTCATAATTGATCCATGCATCCTATTGAATATTGAAGTCTTTAGATTTTTTGTATTGTTCATATTTACTTATTTTTAGTGAGTTAGAATTTATTTCGGTTAGTAAGTTCTATTTTATTTTCTTGTGTCAATAAAATATTTACTTTAATTTTTTTCTTAATGGTGAAAAAATAACCTGTATGAAAAATTGGACAGTACACAATTTCTTTGTTCATTATTTGATTAACTTTACGAAATTATAGATTAGTGTATGGAGTAGACATGAAATTTATATATAGCCACATGACAACATCTCCATATCAGGTTTGTTTATTTAATCTGTCATTTAGTTAGATTTGAAGTTATAAAATTTTGTTGTGCCAAATCTTACGTGTTCAGAATTTGTTGACTAAAAATGATAACAGAAAAAATATTTCGATGAATACAACTAAGCAGAATTATTTGGACCATAATAAAAATTTTGTAGGCGTGATTTGCGAGCTACCAATATATATAAGAGTTTTTGGGCCTTAGAATTCTTTCATGTTTATTTCTATGGATAAATTACACCAATTTCATACTTAAGAGACTATATTACCTAATATCCCTTACTTTTTAAAAATTTACATAAAATCTCATTTTTCAACTTTACTCCTGATACATATTAAGAAAACCCACATCCTATTTTTACTCCACCTTTAACTCATTCACGATTTCCTTCCATAAAATATCTACCTAATTATCAACAATTAAATCATCTTTCTTCCTAATTTTTTCTCATCCATTAATACCTAAATCATCTTCCTTCCTGATTTTTTCTCCTTCATTAATGCATGCAACTTTTTTTTTCTCTCCTAAAATCTCTCCTATTTTTTTTTTTAAAAATCTATTGATATATATATAAATTTATTTAGTTATTCATACATGTTTATTCTTTTAATGGTGATTCATATGAATGATAAATATGATATCATTATATGGGTATTATGGTGATTCATACGATAGATACATTTTGTATGATTTTAACGGGTGATACATATGATATTAATTGGTGATATTAATGGGTGATATATATGGTATTGTGGTGATTCATACGGTATATACAATTATTTATTTCAATTATTGGTGATTCATATATATGGTATTATGGTGATGCATATATATGGTATTATGGTGATTCATATGGTAGATACAATTATTCATCTCAATTATTGGGTGATTCATATATTTGATATTTCAGTGATTCACATGGTAGATACAATTATTTATTCAATTGTTAGGTGATTCAAAGGCGAAAAAAAACGTATCTTTCGTAATTAAAGACAAAAAAAGAGAAACATAATTAAAACACCTAAACCAAATCTAAAAAAAGAGAAAAAATAGATATCTTTCCTTAAATAAAAGAATACAATGAATAAAAGAGAATCTATTATTTCCTTAAAAAATGAGAAACATAATTAAAACACCTAAATTAAAATTTTTTTAAAAAAGAGAAAATTTAGATATCTTTTCTTAAATAAAAGAATACAATGAATAAAAGAGAATATATTATTTCCTTAAATAATTATCTTTGTCAGTTTCAAATGTATTAATTTTTTATATGTATCACCTTATAACATATGTATCACCATTTCACTTATAACATATGTATCACCATTTCAAAAATTGGAATAAAATTTAATTAACAAAATAGTAGGGATTTTATGTAATATCACTTAAAGATTCAGGGATTTATGTAAGTTACCCTTTCTATTATGATTTATTTGAATTTACCTTTTAAAAGTATGTATAAATTTAAAGATTATCTTTTATTGATGGTTATTAGGGACATATTGAAAAAGAATATATTAAATCATGTAATTATAATAGCTCCATCTCAGAAGTCACAATTATGACTTTGCAAACTTTATGATGTAGTAAGATGTTATATTAGTTGCTTTAATTGTGTTTATAGCTAAAAATCAACATGTCAATGAATTTTTCTCTTTTAATAATTTTTCATGTATTTTCTTTAATTAAAACTTGTTGATCAAAAAACTAACGTGATATACACTTGCAAAACACGTACACTAAACTAGCAACAAATATATTGTGAAAAAATACAGAACAAACAACGACAACGCAAAAATAGTAGCTATGAGTCGTGTTTAGACAAATTATCTCTGTATTGATAATTAGGTCTCAAATTATTGTTGCTTTTAAATTTTTCTCTATTTTACAACAAGTTCTTCCTCTTCCTTTTAAAAAATAAAAGCCGAACCCGTTAATTGGGTAGGATGTGGGTCGAATTTTATTTCATGGGTTCGATTTTTAATTTTTGATTTTAAGTAATAATTGATTGATTTAGATTTCGGTGATGTGAACTTCTAGTATACGGTCGCCTGACAAAAATAATTTTGCAAATCTACCATTAAAAAATAAATGACATGAATAAACCTTTTTTGTAACACAAGTGGCATATGAGTCAAAATTTTAATGAAAGTGATATAAATGAGCCAATTTAACTCAAATAATTATAAAAAAGGGGATTTATGATTAACCCATCCCCACCAAATCCTTCTTCTCTAGCCCAACCCACCCTCAGTCGTCTTCTCCAATGCATCACGAAAGAATCAAAACAATAAATATGAAAGTCAAGAATAAAAAGATCATATTCAAGATTATGAATATTTTTTATGTGTTAGCTTCAGTTTGATTAGTTACGATTTCTAAATGTCAAATTTAAAATTTTATTGTGCATTATATTATGGTTTTATTTTGGCAAATCCCCTCAATTGAAGACTCAACCACTATGGTATATCTTTCAACAAATTATTCTTATTGAGTGCATTGAATTCTCTGTGTATTCATGAATTTACCTCTTAGACATATGAATTATCATTGTCCACGTCGTTTCATTTTAAGCCCTTTTCATTTTAGAGTGTGTTTGGTATGATGGAAAATATTTTTTGAAAAATATTTTTTAATTTTTTTTTGTTTGATTGTAGTAAAATATTGGGAAAATATTTTTCAAGATAACTTATTTTTTTATATTTGAGAGAAAATGACTTCTCTCGTTGATCAAGGGAAGTCATTTTTTGAAAAATGACAAATGTGACTTATGCCCCCATCCCCACCCCTACAACACTCACATTCACATGACTCAAAAAATTCATATTTCTCAAAAATTTACATTACTCAAAAATATTTTTCACTGTGCTTTATTTTAATTTTTTATTGTTTGAAATAAAAAATAATGAAGCCCCGAATTTTCCTCTTTTCCAATGTTCGTTGAATGTATTTTTATTTTCATATGCACAGAGGAAGACTTACCTATGTTACTTTTGCGAATTGCATATTTCATTTTGTCAGTGATGTAACTTGTTTCACAAGGTTGAATAAATTTGTCGTTCCGTTATATTTTTATTGCTTGTAGTATCTTGATATTGTCCTCACAAAATGTTGAAAAGTGTCTCCTATATTTGCTAATTAATAGTTTCTTAAATTTAGTGATTGTAATAGTTTAGTATTCAATATTAATATTACTTGCTATGCTTAAATTAGTTCTTACAAATTGTTGATCAGTTGCTAGAGACACTAATATACTAGTTAACAGTCAGTGGTATTTTTTTTTTAAAAAAAAATTCACTCACCAATCAAACACTATTTTCTACTCACCAACCTAACACCATAAAATCTTTTTCGAAAAATATTTTTCACTCACCAACCAAATATGAGAAAATAAGTAGAAAATCAACTTATTTTTCAGGAAAACATTTTCCATCATACCAAACACACCCTTAATGATAACCATTGTTAAGGTTGAAAAAAATGATATTCTGCGTCCTTGTGTCAACGTAAACTATTTGATAACATGCTTAGTGGTTTGTGTATTTTATCTGTTCTTCTCTCATCATAAAATGTAGTACTATTTAGGGTTCATTTGGTCTAAAAGATAAGTTAAGTAGTCGTTTAGCCATAAAAATTAAAAAAATTTGTTATATATAAAGTTTGTACCATGTATATACTATATACACGCATATATAAATATACAAAGTATTAAGAAACATACTAAGCATATTTATAATATAAATATACAAAGTATGTTATATATGAAGTTTATACCATGTATATACCATATACACACATATATAAAAATACAAAGTATAAAGAAACATACTAAGCATATTTATAGATTTATGGTATATGATATAATATACCATAAATATGCAAAGCATGTTTTATATAGAAATAATTTATTCATACACAGTAAAATCTTTCATGTATAAGAAAATTAAAGAAATAAATTAACGGCACCCTAAAATTTAATAACAACTCATCATTTCCTATTTTTTAGGAACAAAAAATGAAGGAAATAAATTAAATAAATTCTTAGAAAAATAATTTTGTTTGAAAGATAATATTTTTACCTAAAAAATAGGAAGCAGTGATATGTTAATATAACATCCATATTTAAAATTTTCAAATATGAGAAAACGGCTATTAATGTAAATATTATATATGTCATAATTGAAATTCATTAAATATGACCATGTATATGTAGTTATTTTATAATAGTGGCTAATTGTGTTTTTTTTTTTCATTAGTAGGTAAATTTTAGTTGGGTGATTTTGATAGTTTGTAAAAGTTAGGGCATAAAATCATATTTAAAAAGTTTTTTTCAAAAGTTAAAAAAAAATAATTCAAAAAAAGACATGGTCAAACACAACTCCAACTTCAATTTCAACTCTAACTTCAACTCCAACTCCAAAAATTTTTACTTTTCATGCCAAACGGCTACTTAAAAATAATTTTTTTATCTTATTTAGTTTAAATATTTTTGTGTATGCATTCTCATGATTGTACGGTGTGTTTTTAAAAATAAAACTTCCTTCTTAAATTTGTTAAAGTAAAAGAAAATTTATTTTTTTATTATTTCGTTTAAACGCATATCACTTTTATATTATAAAATATTAAAGTTATCTTTATTTAATTGATACTCCATAAAAGAGTGCAGATTGGGTCCCTGTAAGAACCAGTTGGCCCTTTAATGATGATGAGATCAAAACTAATATCAACAACAACAATAACAATAAACTCAGTATATTTTCTTATAGTGAAATCTGAAAAGGATAAGATATACGCAGTTCATATCACTAACTCCAAAAAAGTAAAAAAGTTATTTCCAATAGACCCCGACTCAAGACTAGATCAAAACTAACATCATTGAAGATAATTCAGGTGGGGTACATTTAATAGTTGCTAATTAATTTGGTATTGAGATGTAACTCAAATAAACAAAAGTGAAATATAAGGAAGTACAGTCCATTATCTTCAATTGTCCAGATATCTACAGATTGATATAGTGGAATGTTGTTATAGTTTTGTATAATATCATTTTTTTTTTCTTTTCATCCAGTGTTTGATGCCGTATTGGAACCCTAATTAATTCAAATCACGCGTTGCAGTGCCCATTAAGGTGTCAGCGCTTCCAACAGAGTTTTCTCCATACTCAGGGTTGAACTCTCAATCTCTAGTTAAGGATGAAGTAGACAAAGTCTTTCCGTATAGTCATGAAGACGTATCAAAAATTATAACTTGCGTTCAATTATGACAGGCAAGACAAATTAAGAGGAATCGGCACCAATGTTGGACTAAAAGTGCATATATTTAGGGTGTGTTTGGTATGAAGGAAAATGTTTTCCTAAAAAATATTTTTTTGGAAAACAAGTTAATTTCTTACTTGTTTTTTTATATTTGGTTGGTGGATGGAAAATATTTTTCGAAAAATATTTTGTAGT
Source organism: Capsicum annuum (assembly GCF_002878395.1). Classification (NCBI taxonomy): domain Eukaryota; kingdom Viridiplantae; phylum Streptophyta; class Magnoliopsida; order Solanales; family Solanaceae; genus Capsicum; species Capsicum annuum. The sequence goes on along the minus strand of NC_061120.1, from coordinate 217,593,834 downwards.
GTTTGGTTGGTGAATGAAAAATATTTTTCATAAAATACATTTTAATGTTTAGCTAAAGCGTAAAAATACATTTTAGAAAAATAATTTTCAATCTCAAAAAATATTTTTTAGGGTGTGTTTGATATAAAGGAGGAAAAATATTTTCTAGGAAAATAAGTTATTTCTTACTTATATTTGTGTGTTCGTTATGCAAATTGGATAAGTATATGTTTTCTAAAAATATTTATATATTTAACAAAAATAATGAGAATGAATATGATAAAAAGGGTGGGATAAAAAAAAATTTAATTAAAAAAAAATTAAAAACATTATTTCTTTTGGGAGAGGGGGTTGGTAGGTGGGGGTTGGGGTTGTCAAAATAGATAGTAAGGGTGGGTATGAAAATAATATTAATTTTTTAAAAAATAAATTATTTTTTTTAGGGGGATGGGGATTGGGGGGCTAGTACGGGGTGGGTAGGGGTAGGAGAGTATGAGTGGGGTAAAAAAAAAATTTGAAATATTTTTTTTGAATGGGGTGGTAGGGGTGGGGGTCGAGGTAGGGGGGCGAGGATGGGGTAAGAAAAAAATTATAATTTTTCAAAAAAGAAGCTTAAAAAATTTAACTTTTTGAAGAGGAGGGAGGGGGGGAGGTTGGTAGGATGGTCGCGTAGAGGACATAAGAAAAAGTTTGATTTAAAAAAAATTAAATTTTTTTTTGAAAAAGGGGAGGGAGTAGGGTTTTGGGCAGGGGTGAGGTAAGAAAAAAAGTTTAAAATATTTTTTTTAATAGCAATGGTAGGGGGCGAGGTGGGGAATGGGGGTGGAAAATTGAGGGTCGAAGTAGTGATATGTGATTTTGAGAGTTGTATAAATATTTCAACTTAAGAGTGAAGTTGAAAGAGAGTTTTGAAAATATTTTCCTTACTTTTTTTTTTAAGGGGATTTATTTTCCTTAAATTTAAGAAAAATAAGTTGATTTGAAAACATTTTTTCAATACCTTTAAGCTAATCAAATATAAAAAAATTAGAAAAAACATTTTTCAAAAAATGTTTTCCTTCATACCAAACACACCCGTAGGTTTTAACCATTATTTATCTCATTATTATACTAAGTAGTATTTTTTAAGAAAAAAAATTAGTACCGAATATTTTATTTTGTGCCTAATATTATATTTTTCTTTCTCTCCTGTTTTCTTCTATCAATCTCCTCCTCTCACTGAAATCTCTCTCTCTCTTTCTCACTGTTCAATCTCTCACACGTTTTTTTCAATTTTGTGTATGTGAGTGTTGTTGCTGAATAATTCGAGATAAAATAAAATATTATTTTATTTTATATTTGATTTGAAGTATTAGCTATAGTTGAGATTATTTATTTCACTATTTACATCATAACAATGAATAAATTATCCCATATACATAATAAAATAATTAATCTCAAATTATTTCAAAATAACTAATCTCAAATTTAATTATTTTGTGCTAACTCTTTCCCAAAACGACTAGTGAATGGACAAATGTTTTGAACCCTTTTGTCAGCTGTCATTGTCCAGCCGAATGTGAATGAGTGAGAGAGGTGAGGTCCACGGGTAAGGTGTCAATTTTTTTATTACTGATTTTTTTTTTTTTGATTTTTCATCGGTGTTCGGTGTTTGTATTGGAACTTCGACTAATTCAGATCGCGCATTGCAGGACCTATTAAGGTGGTAGCGCTTCCAACAGAGTTTTCTTTATACTCAGGATCGAACCCTCGACCTCTGCTTAAGGGTGAAACAGCCTCGTCCACTACACCACAGCCCATGTTGGTTATTACTGATTGTCGTTGTTGTTGGATAAGGTATAATAAACGTGTGAATAGAGAAGAGGAGGAGGAAATTGAATATTTTGTTCATTGTGGAGAAGTAATTGAATAAGATGGGGTCCATGATAAAGTAATGGTAAAAATGAGTAAAAATTGAGTTTTGGGAGAGACAAAATTAAGTGTTTATATATTTGATTTATAATTTAGTTGTTTGATTAAAAACTAAAAGATGAACCGTTCAAGTTATCATCATTGGTTATGATATACTTGTTAGGATCGATTTGCGGACACACTAGATCTGACGAAAAAGATGAAGAAAGTTAGAGAGAAATTTTGCGAGGAGAGAGAGATATCTGAGAATGAATTTTTGTGGTAACACTCGTGGATAAACTCTACGATAGACGGGCTATTTATCTTAATGATTCAGAATATATACAGTTACACATAGATGTGAGAATAAAAGAATCCACAACCCAACAATAATAGTGTGACTACGCTATTCTTAATCAAAGGTATCAGGTGAAATTGGATGGAAATAAAAAAAATGAACAACCTAATTGGGACAAGAAGTTATTGTTATTTTTTTAAAAAAGAAAAAGAAATGAAAAGTGGAAATGAATTGACTAGTAATAGTACTATTAGTTAGGGTGTCGACACAATGGTGCTCATTCTCTTGTTTTACAAGCTCTAAAGTCCAAATTCTTATTCATTAATTTTATTTAATAATCTGGAACACAAAACATGTAAAACCTAAACTTTTGAGAGGTGATTTTCGTCTTTTTCCACAGAGATGAAGGGTTAAAGACGATAATACAAACATCTAAGAAAATTTTATATATTGACTAAACCAACCAGAAATTCATAATATACAATCATAAGTAAAATGCAACAAATATTTATATTTTAGCTATGTATATAAATAATTATAAAATTTGAATGTATAATTTATCGGTTCAGTTCAGCTATTTTTTTTAAAAAAATTCTAATAAAATCAAAATTAAAAAAAATAATATATAAATTTTAAAATGTATCAAACAAAATCAAATATCGATCTTTCTAATCGATTTAATTCGATTTGCAGTTTAGTAATTTGGTGAAAAACTAAAAGATGAACAGTCCAAGTCATCATCATGGATTGTGATATATTAGTAGTACGACTACGCCACCTTTAATTAAAAGTATCGGGTGACACCGGGTGAAAATAAAAAAAATAAACCACCCTAATTGGGATAAGTTATTTTTATTAAAATCTGAGTTGGAATGAATTGACTAGTAATAACTCAGGTGTCGACACAATGGTATTCATTCTCTTGTTTTACAAGCTCCAAAGTCCATTTTCTGTGTCTTTTTTCTTTGCAAATAATGTCTACTCAACCACTATGGTATATCTCTTCAACAATTTATTCTTACTGAGTGCATTGAATTCTTTGTGTATTTATGAATTTTATTTAATAAGCTGGAACACAAAATATGTAAAAGTTAATCTTTTGAGACGTAATTTTCATCTCTTTTACAGAGATGAAGGTTGAAGACACCAACTAGGAATTCATAATACAATCATAACTAAAATGCAATAAATATTTATATTTTAGCTATGTATATAAATAATTATAAAATTTGAATGTATAATTTATCGGTTCAGTTTAGATATTTTTTTTAAAATTGTTATAATAAAACCAAAATTAAACAAAATAGTATGAATTTTAAAATGTATCAAACAAAGTCATCAATCTTTTTAATCGATTTAATTCGATTTGCAATTTATTTGCTTAGTTAAAAACTAAAAGATGAACAACCCAAGTTATGGTCATGGGTTGCGGTATAATAGTGTGACTACGCTGATTATTATGAACCAATTGTCCTTCATTGAAAAAATTAAAAAAATGCTAATGGATTTATGAACTAAATGGATCCTCCCACCTATCAAGCTAGTCTTTTGGGTTGTGCTTTTCTGTTTAGTTTATAACATTATTCTTAGAGAAAACACTTTATTACCATTTTGAACTATATGCGAAAATGGATGAGGCACACCCGAACTTTAGGAGGTCCTTATAAGACTAATTAAAATCATATTTTTGATAACCTTAGTGCCTACGTGACATATACATGACACATACGTGACACAACACATTGAAGGATCCACGCAGTGCCGACCGTATTTTTGACAACCGTAGTGCCTACATGGCACATACGTGACACAACACACTGAAGGTCCACGCAGTGCCGACCGTTCTTTTGACAACATTAGTGCCTACGTGGCACAATACATTGAAGGCTCCACACAATGCTGACCGTTTTTTTTGACAACATTAGTGCCTACGTGACACATACATGACACATACGTGGAACAATACATTGAAGGGTTCACACAGTGCCGACTGTATTTTTGACAACCTTAGTGCCTACATGGCACATACATGGCACAACACAGTGAAGGGTCCACGCAGTGCCGACCGTATTTTTGACAACATTAGTGCATACGTGGCACAACACACCGAAGGATCCACGTAGTGGCAACCATATTTTTGACAACCTTAGTGCCTACGCGGCACATACATGGAACATACGTGGCACAACACACTGAAGGGTCCATGCAGTACCAACCATATTTTTGACAACCTTAGTG
>NC_061120.1:217562308-217586429 GCF_002878395.1 Capsicum annuum | reverse complement strand
CACTAAGGTTGTCAAAAATATGATTTTAATTAGTCTAAAAATAATAAGAATGTTTTAAAATTTGGATATATCTCAACTTTTTTGTGTATAATTCAAAATGATAATAGACCATTTTTTCCCTTCTCTTAATCAAAAGTATGACGACATCTGGGTGGAAATAAAGAAAAAAAATGAGCAGCCGTAATTGGGACAGCAAGTTGGAATGAATTGACAAGTAGTAGTATACCCAGTACTACTAGTATTACTCAAGGTGTCGACACAATGGTACTCATTCTCTTGTTTTACAGGCTCCAAAAGTCCATCTCCTCTCTTTCTTTCTTTACCAATAATGTCGTCATCCACATATTACTCTATCTGTTTCTTCCATTTCTCATCATCTACTATATATATATATATATATATAATGTATTTGTGGGTTTGCTTTTCTCGTAAACTTAATTTGTTTTACGTAATTGAAAAAGAAAAAAAAAAATCCATGTCAATCATTCAGGTTCGTTATTGATCAGTGCCCCCACAATGCTCCTTTTTGATTGTGTATTCCTTTCTCGTTTTTCTATTGCCCCGTCCTTTTTATTGAAAGCTGTGAGTTTTTATTCTCGACTTTTTCTTTTCCAGGATCTTGTGCCTGTCATGGACCATATTAGAGAAAAGACTGGGGTTTTCTCAGGTAAACTATATATTGGGGATTGTAATTGAGTCTTTAATTCTTGATTTTTTTTTTTCATTATATTCTTAGAGGTGTTCAATTTAGTATTGTTCTGGCTTTTATGAACTAGTAGTATATTGGGAGTTGGTATTAAAGGTTTGTTTCTTTATTTGAGTTGTATATCTTGTCATCATTCGCTCGATCAGCACATTCATTTTGTCTGTTTTGGCGGTTGAATCTCACTCATGTAGTAAAGCTGAAAAAGGGAAAATAAACAAAAAGTTTTGTTACCTATTTTTGGATTCCATTGTCTTCAACATTCTAAAGGCACAATAGCATCCCGCCACTGAAAGTGTGTGTCTATTTGTTCAACTTTATACAAGTTTAAGTGTCTACTCGTGCGCGTCCAAAGTTGAAGGTCGGTGTAGTTAAAAGGGCATGTTTAAGTATTATGCCTATTCTAAATGAATTTGATCATGTTTCGTATCAAAGAATTTGTAATCTACGGACGCTGTAGAAATTGAAGTAATTCTGAGACTCATACTATTATTTTGGTCAAAACAGATAGTATGCTGAAACTTGCTGTTGAAGGGATGGAAGGAAGCCAAGATAACTCTGTTGCTTTCATCCTTAAAATGGTGGCTTTCGCTGCCATCCTAATATCTAGTGTTTGTGGAGTTGCCATCCCATTAGTTGGCAAGAAGCACCGGTTCCTTGGAACTGACTCTAACCTGTTTTTTACTGCAAAAGCCTTCGCTGCTGGTGTCATCCTTGCCACAGGCTTTGTACACATGTTACCAGGTTCTACGAAGAAGTTAACTGACCCTTCACTTCCCAAATATTTGACGAATTTCCCTTTTTCTGGTTTTATTGCCATGATGGCTGCATTGGGTACCTTAGTGGTTGACTTTGTTGGGACTCAGTATTATGAAAGGAAAGAAGAGAAACAAAACCAAAAAGATCGGTCTGATGCAGAAGAAAGTGGTGCAATACACATTGTGGGGATTCATGCGCATGCAGCTCAACACGGACATAGCCATTCACAAGAACAAGGGGACGTGAGGGAGCATTCCCACGCCCAAGCCCAAGCCCATGGTCATTGGCACTCGCACTCGCACAGCTTCGGTGGTGGGGATGAGGAAGGTGGAGTGAGACATGTTGTTGTTTCTCAGGTAAGTTTTTCTTGAATTGTTTCACTTGTCTTCTAAACCTACATATATCTTGAGAACTCTATTTTTATATATATTATTTTAATTTTTTTTAGTCTAATCCCCGCAACCCTTATCCATACTCGGATTCGCATCCCCGAATCTTAAAATTTAAATTGTGACGAATCAGACTCTAGGATCCGCACCCGAGTCCGAGCAACTTAGCATGTCATTGACCTTTCTATGCACTTCTCGGCATAAGTTTGTTGTGGAATTTGGTGATGCTGTCTGGAAGGATTTGGACAATATCATCATCAGTTGTAGGTTTTAAAGTGATCGATCAATTCCATTTCCTAAATGCCAGCATTTATGAGAAAGAGTGTTTGGACCTTAACGTCTATCATGCCACGAAACAATCAAGACAAAGAATAGTAAACAAAAATCGTAATAAAGCATGAAACAAGATGCAATAACAGAAACCAAAGCCCGGGTAAAGCCCTCCTACGACTCACCCACATGCACTAGCCTTGTAACCTAATTTGTGTCCTCGATATCTTCCTATCTAGGGTCACGTCCTCAATATATATACTTGGTCATTTGAACAAATTCTTTGTATTGCAGGTGTTGGAGCTTGGGATTGTATCACATTCTATCATAATAGGCATATCATTGGGCGTTTCAGAAAGTGCATCCACAATAAGACCCTTGATCATTGCATTGTCGTTCCACCAGTTCTTCGAAGGTTTTGCATTAGGAGGTTGCATCTCACAGGCTCAGTTCAATTCACTCAAATCTACTATAATGGCGATTTTTTTCGCCATAACAACCCCCTTGGGAATTGCAATAGGGGTTGGAGCTTCTTCATCTTATGACCCACACAGCCCAAGAGCTTTGTTGGTGGAAGGAATCCTTAACTCTGTATCTTCTGGAATTCTAGTCTACATGGCTTTAGTAGATCTTATTGCTGCAGATTTCTTGAGTAAGAGAATGAGCTGCAATACCAGGCTTCAAGTAGCTTCTTATTTTGCACTATTCTTTGGGGCTGGCCTCATGTCCCTTATTGCAATATGGGCTTGAAATATGAATGATGGATGTTACATTTGCCTTTATTATATTATATGCATGTACTAGTAATTTTTTTGTTTTTCTATCTTATTGTCATTCTCATAAATTCAGCCAACCAAGCCATTATTTACAATTTATTTAGATAATTGTGGGGGAAGCGGATTATGATAGAAGGTTAGGTTGAGTTTAGGATGGATCTTTTGTTATACTACTTGGTGTATCCTGTATACGATATTATTGGATATGATTTCTACGATATTTTGTCGTTTGACTATGCCTTGTCTAGATTGTTTTATATTGAGCATTGTTTTATTTTGAGTCGGTGGTCTTCGAAAACAACCCCTCTAATCTCATTCCTTAAGGTATTAGTGGTGTGCACTGGGTACACTTACCCTCCTCAGACCCCACTTGGTGGGAATATGTTGTTGTTTACTTCTTGAAGGGTGTTTATGTAACTAGGTTAACAACACGTGGCTCGCACGAGTAGCCTTTGATTTTTTTAAATTAAAATTTATTGTAATTATTTACTTCTGTTAAATTTAAAAATTTTAAGTACGAAGAAAATAATGAGCTACATGTATGAGCATAATAACATAGCATAACTGCTTATAATAAATTAACAATAATGTAAAGGATTGTAATATGAAAACCAAGATTTCTAAGCAACTGAAATTTTAATAGAAAAAGATAGATAACAAATTCTAGACTAAAGAGAAAATTATTTCAAGAGGGAAAAAAATCTAATAAATATTTATTTACGTTAAAAACGATATTAAAAAATAAGAATAATATTCACGAAAATATCAGAACTTTGATTGAATTTTCAGTTGAGCATACAGAACTTTGCGGGGGTCTTATTATCTCTCTAGACTTTTTTTTTATTTTATTTTAATGACATATATTTGTCAACTTTTACACTTAGTCAGTCAACTCAATAGCGGTGGACACACGCGCCGTTTAAATAAACAATTATCCCATTTAATTTTTGTTTTAACTCCTAATTATCCACAAATGTAATAAAAGATAAATAGTTAATAAACGAAAAGTGACCTTTCCTCTTCTATATACTCAAACACTTCAGATGTTTTCAATCATCTCTTTCATTCTTCATCCTCATTTCTCACTTTGACTACTCTTTCATAAAAATTTGCTTGCAAGGTCAACATTATCAACTGTTCTCGTGTTTCTCGAGGTGTGATTTCGTATCGGGGAGCTGTGAGAGTGTTGTTGTTGAACAAGTCTTGAAGGTTAGCTTTGTTTTCTGTGACGGCTAAACTTAAAAATTAAAATTTTATGACAATTTCTTTAGGATTATTGTTCAACAAGTCTGTAGTTTCATAATTTATCAAAATTAGGGTTTTTTTGCTAGTCTAAATCATTCTTATTTTTATCAATAAGTTAGGACTTTTTGTAATCTGAATTGACTCTTTTTGTGTGACTAATTACTGCGTGTTTGAATAATCAAATTTTTTCTAATTGTAACTCGTTGTGAATGTGACTAAATTTCAAGAATGGGTGCTTTCACATATATAACCCTGAGATATTTTCATGGTGGTGTTTTGAATAGTAAAAGTCAAAAACCAGAATATGAGGGTGGTGAAGTCACAAATATTTTTGATGTGGATGTGGATAAGTTATCTTATTTTGAGCTAGCTAGCTTTTTAAAAGAGTTAGGGTATGCTACAACAAGGTGTACTTTTTATCTAAGGCCACCTAAAAAGGACTTTTTGTTATCTTTTCAATGTGATGAGGATATTTTTGAACTTTCACAATCCTTTAAAAATGAGGATATTGTTGAGGTGTACGTTTGCATGGTTGATAAACTTGATCAAATTGATGGTCCAACTGGTTTACTGGAACACACTACTACCAATGAGGAATCTTTTCTTACTTTTAATAAAGAAGGGGACAAGGGGGCCGATAAAGGGGATAGAATTGCTGTAAAAAAGGTTGAGGGTGATCATTGTAATGAAGCACCAACTACTGTTGCATATATTCATCTTGAAAATGAGGCTGCACCTAGTGAGGCCTCATCTGCTGGTGTTGTTGCAATTGGTGGTGAGGCTGTAGCTGGTAGTGAAGCTGCAGCTACTACTGAGGCCGTAAATATTAATGTTTTTGACCTCTCAACTGAAAACAACTCAGATTCAGATCGTGATCTGAATCTGAGTTGTTGAAGATGATGTTGAATTTAAAAGTGATGTGCATGAGGACGATATAAACTTGAGGGCTGAAAGAAAGAAATACCAGAAGAGGAAGAGAAGAGAAAAAATACCTAATGACTCTACAAAAGTTTCTATTGGTGAAGTTGGTACATCTTTGGAATTTGAGGAGATAGAAATCGCTGATAAAAGTTTAAAAGGTAAAGTTGCTAGGGATGAGCCTATGTGTTATAGTTCTGATGAATATAGTGTGGAATCTGATTTAGAAGATGGGTTAGGAAGGACAGATAGTAGAAAGTTAGTGTATGATAATTCTGCAAAACAGGTTGTGTGGCAATTGGATATGGTTTTTAAGGATGTGAATGAGTTTAGAGATGTTGTTACAAAATATGCACTTCAAAGAGGTGTTAAGTTAGAGAAGTATATTAATGAGTCTAAAAAGGTTAGGGTTAAATGTAAGGAAAGGTGTCCTTGGTTGTTATATGCAAGTATCAACAAGTCTACCAATGATTTTCGAATTAAAACCTACAATCCTGAGCACAGGTGTGTCAAAACCACTAGAAATTTCATGTGTAATGCAAAATTTCTGCACAAACATTTCAAAGATAGAATCAGTGAGCAGCCAAACATAAGCATATTTTAGTTCCAACAGTTGATTAGAAAGACTTGGGTATACATGTTGGAAAGACTACTGCCAGAGGAGCGAGAGCTAAAATACTTCAAGATTTAATGGGTAGTCATGTGAAAGAGTTTGAAAGAATATTTGACTATAGGGATGAAATATTGAGGTTCAATCTAGGTTTCACTTGTGTTATTAAAATTGATGATTCCGTTGATAGTGACAAACTTGTTTTTCGAAGTTTATACATTTATTTTGATGTATGCAGAAAAGCTTTTTTGGGTGGTTGTAGAAGATACATTGGTTTAGATGGATGTTTCCTGAAGGGAGTAACCAAAGAACAGTTGTTGGTTGTTGTGGCTAAAGATGACAATAATCAATGTTGCCTATTGCTTGGGCTGTATTATAGTATGGGAATAAGAACACTTGGACATGATTTGTGAAATTGTTGATAGAGGATTTGGGATTAACAGATGGCAGAGATTACACAATCATTTCAGATATGTAAAATGTATACTTTTTTCTTCATTTAGTTATGTTTAATGAAAATTATGTGTAGTTATGAATATGTAAATTGTTATGAACTGATTTTCAAGATCTTAGAGCAACATTGATGGAGATTTTACCAGAGGTGGAGCACAGGATGTGTGCAAGACACATCCTTGCCAACTGGGGAAAAATGGAGAGGTCTTAAAAGAAGGAATCAGCTCTGGAAATATGCAAGAAGCATCTTTGAAGCTGAAATGAAGAAAAATTTGAACCAATTGGCCATGCTAAGTGGTGAGGATATTGTTCCAGATTTACTTCATTACAAGGTACAAAGTTGGTGTAAAATGTACTTTAGACCTGACATCAAGTGTGATAGCATAGATAATAACATGGCTGAGATCTTTAATGCTTGGATCTTAGGACCAAGGCATAAAACAATTATTACTATTCTAGAATAGATAAGGGTGAAGGTAATGACTAGACTAGGTGAATTCACAAAGTTTTTAGAAACATGGGTGACTGAAATATCTCCAATGGCTTTGAGAGTGTTAAAAAAATACTGTGAAGTCAATACATGTAATATTGACTTCAATTGAGAGAGAGGTTTTGAAATATCAGATGGACCATATATACATAGTGTGGATTTGAGGGATAACACATGTAGCTGTAAATCTTGGATGCTCAAGGGAATACTATGTCAACATGGGATTGCAGCCATACTCTACAAAAAATTGGACCCAATTGATTTTGTTGATAGCTGATGTAGTAAGTAGACTTATCCCAAGACTTACTGTCACTACATTCAACCAGAGACCAACATGAACATGTGGCCAGAGTCAACAAATCCTCATGTGGAGCCTCCAGTTGTTGTTCCTATGCGTGGCAGGCCAAAGAAGAGAAGGAATAGATAGTTCTATGAGACCAAAAAGTGTGGAAAATGTCAAGAAAAGGGGTTTACATGACTTGAAGCATCTGTCATGGACAAAATCACAACAGAAAAGGTTGTCCTTTCAAGGTGTGTAACCTTAAATGACTTGTATTATTTATTTTTAGCTTAATTATTTTTGAATATGTGACTACTTCAACTATTTTTAGGATTCTGTTGGATCAAGTATTGTTAATGTTGGACCAAGTGATGTACAAAGTACTTCAAGACCTAGGGGGAGGCCAAGAAACACTCCTCCTACTACTACTACTGGTGCACCTCTTAGACCTAGGGAAAGGCCAAGAAAAACAAGTGATAATCCTGATGCACCTCCTAGACCTAGGGAAAGGCCTGGAAAGACAACACCTGCAGCACCAGATAGACAAGTTGCACCAGCTGCAAATGTTGAACATGTTGCAGCAACTGCAAGAGGAAGGGGAATAGGAAGGGGTGTTGAACATGCAGCAGCTGTAAGAGAAAGGGGAAAGGGTGTTGAACATATTGAACATATTGCAGCAGCTGCAAGATGAAGAGCAATGGGTGTTAAACATGTTATAGCAGATGCAAGAAGAAGGAGAAGACGTGTTGAACATGTTGCAGTATCTGTAAGAGGAAGGGAAAAGGGTGTTGAACATGTGGCAGTAACTACAAGAGGAAGGGAAAAGAGTGTTGAACATGTTGAACATGTTGCAGTAGCTGCAAGAGGTAGGGGAGGCCAAGAAAAACACCTCTTGGTGACGTAGGAGTGGCAAAGAGGACACCTTTCCATGAGTTGTTTGAAAATCCAACCAGTTATGCTCTACCAAATTCACCTGCTTCACCTGTTTATACTCCACCAAATCCACCTGCTTTACATGTTCATCTCCACAAAATCCATATGCTTCAACTGGTAAAAGGTCAAAGACAGTCGGAATAGGTGTTTTGATTGTTGAAAATAATTTCACAATATATAATGTAAGTGCTAATTGATTTAATTTAAGTTTAATTTATCTTTAGACGTTTATGATTTTTTTTATTTCTCTGTCTGCAGCCCGAGTTGCCAAGTAGTGGGATACTATATACTAGTTCTGCACATCCTATAAGATTTGCTTATATTACTGGGGACTTTGGTTACAAATCAAAAATAGGAGTAAGATGGAGGGGCAAAAAACAATGACTGAAAACCAACTTGAAGTGATGAGAGATAAGATGAGAATGAACAAAAGATAGAAAATGGCTTCATCACAATCCAAGCAACAGTGAAAGTAGTTTTAAAATATTGATAGTTTTTTACATTAAAACTGATGTTGTATTTTAAATTGGGGTAGATTTTTTGACAAGGTCATTTTTTGTGAAGTTTCTATGATGCACTTGAATGTTGCATCTCAGACATTTCTGCAGTTATTTTGTATTACATGTTGCACTTGAAAGTTCAAGTTGCGTCTCAAACAGTATGCACTGATTTGATTCGATTGTATTGAATATTTCTATAAATTTGTATTTATCCTTTGTGGTGCTATCTGATGTTTCTATCACTTTTGGAATAATGAATTTAGCTAAAAAAAATGAGCAAAATAAACAAGTACTCAAAACCAACAATCAATTTGAAATAGGAGATTTCATTCAACAAAATCAAGTTCAAACCACCATACAAGAAACACTACCATAGGAGATTTAATTCAACAAAATAAAGTTCAAACTACCATACCATACAAGAGACACTATCAACAATAAATTCATATTACCACACTACACAAAATACTTCAACCGGCTATTTTGAACCATATAGCAATACACATTATGAAGATACACACCATGAAAATACTACTAAAGCTCTTTATCTTCTTCACTTCAATCGTCTTCTGTGGTGTATTTCCACATTGTCTTTTATCTTAACAAATGAGCTACATTGTTCTTCTATTTGAGTAAATGCAGTTTCAGCTTCCATCTCCATTATTTTTCTATCACTAAAAGCACCAACCAATTATTCCTTCGTCTCCATTATCTTCAACATTTCATTCATGTCCTCCACTTTCTTCACTAACTTTGAAATAATGAACTTAGATCGTTCGTCAACCACACTATCCCTCCAAAGAAAAAAGTTATACTTGTTTGATCGATAACAAGGGCAAGACCAAAATCTTCTTCCCGAATTATTATCGGACCAAGAAGTCTTCAAATGGAGTAAGAGACCATGATTGCATTGCACCTCTACATTCAACATTGGATCTTCCTTGTCTAAACAAATCCTATTCAAATCCAATTTTACATCTTCCATAGCTAACCCTTATTTCAAAAATCACAAATTAAAAATTAGTGAAAAATAGTGAGAAGAAGTTAAAAAATCGTCAAAAATTTATCAAAGAAAATCAATGCAAGAATTTTATCTTCAAGAATTGAGAGGAAAATGGGAGTAGAGTGGAAGAAGGAGATTTACCCCTCCTTAAATTGGTTAAATTAAAAAAATAAAGGAATCTAACCCAAATATACAAAGTAACGCCTCAAAAAAATAGGTTTATGACGTTTTTTTAATCACTCTCACGCGTTCAAAGTCGGTGATTATTACACGCACTTGTAAAAGTTTGCAGATATATGTCATTAAAAAATATATATAAAAATAATAATCTAGGGGGGTAATAGGACCCCACAAAGTTCAGTATGCTCAACTGAAAATTCGATCAAAGTTCAGATATTTTCGTTGGTATTATCCCTAAAAAATATTGTTCAATATATATTTATTTTTATTTAAGGTACATATTTCAAATAAAGTATAGTTTAATAATCTAATTTTAATGGATTTTAAATATTAGGATAAAATAATAAAAATATTATTTTATCTATTGTGGAGTCTTTTAATATAGGCTTAAGTCATCAATAGATCTTTAAATTTGTTTCAAAATTTCATTTGAACCCCTCAACTCAGACTTGTACCCATTAAACACTTTTACTACTGGTCTTGTACCTATTGAACACTTTTACTACCAGAAATACTTTTAATAAAGGACAAAAAGTTCAAACATTATTTTTAAGGCACTTCACACTTTTAATACATTGCAGATTATAGATTATGGATAGATATAGATATCGTATAACGAGTATTAAGTGTGGAAATAATATTAAGGGCAAACTTGATCCAATAGCGGGTAGAAGGACGTATTGAGATATCTTTGATATGTTAATTAAGGATATTTTTGGTCCAATAGGTAAAAGGATGAATAAATTTTATCCGATATGCAAAATGAGAACATTATTGAGTCATGCGTTAATACAACTAGGTCGAACAAAAAAATACAGTGTTCAACGAAATTGTACGTATTGATATAACATTATAATTAGGTCAAATTACACATGAAGCTAAATGATATAATAGATATATTGTGGAAAAGTACAGAACAAACAATTACAATGCAAAAATAATATTTTATGAGTCGTAACTAAACAAATTATCGCTATATTTGATAATTAGGTTTCAAACTATTGTTGCTTTTAAACTTTTCTCTAATTGGGTAGGATGTGGGTCGGATTTTATTTTATGGGTTCGATTTTTAATTTTTGATTTTAAGTAATAATTGATTGATTTAGATTTCCGTGATGTAGACTTCTAGCATACGGCCTCGTGACAAAAATAATTTTGCAAACACACATTAAAAATAAATGACATGAATAAACTTTTTTTGTAACACCAGTGACATATATGAGTTAAGGTTTTAATAAAAGTGATATAAACGAGCCAAATTTTTAATGTATGATATAAATGACCTATTTCTAATAGTTTAATAACATATTTGAGTGTTTTTCCAAATTAATATGCTCCAATTTTTTATATTAGCAATATAAATTGTACTCCTTCATTTCAAAAGAATCATAATTTTTTGAGAAAATGCACTGTTTTTACCCTAAATTATAAACAAAATTGCACATCCAAACTTTAGGAGGTATTACCCTTAACTAATTAAAATTATATTTTTGACAACTTTAATGCATATGTGGCCAATACGCGTGCTTACATGGACCTTCAGTGTGTTGATTTCACTAATGTCCCATATATGCACTAAGGTTACAAAAAATACAGTTTTAATTAGTTCAGGAGTGTGGTCTCAGCAATTTCATTAATAATATATGGTGAAAACAGTGCATTTACTCTAGTTTTTTTGACAATATTTTAATTTTAACTTAAACTTTTTTATATGATATATTTAACATGATACATTCGATATAATTTTAATTTAAGACTATACGATTCAAAAATCTTTTAAGTCAATCTTTTTTAAAATGAACCGAGTAAATATTACAAATAAATAAATTAAAACAAGAAGGTTACTATAAAAAAAAAATTCAAAATATATATATATATATATATAAAAAGAATATAATAATGTTTTTATAAACCCTGTCTTAAACCCACGATAGTCAATAATTCTTCCACAGCCTCCAAACAAAAGGCTTCTCAGCTTCCGCCTCTAAATATACATACATAAAGCATACCTTCCCCCAAGCTGGGAATTTCAAGGTTTAAATTCAACTTTTTCTTTCAACTGGAACTTGAATATGATTCAGGTATTCTTTTCTATTTTTTGTATTTTTTTTCCAGTTTTTAAAATTATTTTTTTATTTGTTTTTGTTGGATGTTGCATATCACTTTCAAGAATTTGATAATATTACTGTTTGATTGTAAAAATCCGAACTTTTTTTTTCTTGGTTAATTTCTGACCCAATTTAGTTTCTACTATTTCTCCCTTCTGGGTGGAATTTTACGTGTATATATATATATATATATATATATAGTAGTTGTTGAATACTCTTGGGTTTTTTGTGTGTTTACTTATTACTACTTCGGTTTAAAAAAGAATGATTTTTTTTGAGTTGATACGGAGTTTAAGAAAATAAAGAAACTTTTAAATCTCGTGGTCTTAAATTAAATTTATGTCAAATGTATTAGAATGCCCTTTAATCTCGTGGTTTCAAATATGCCACGTGGAAAGTTGAAATTAAAGAATGGCCTTTTTTTTGAGTTGATATTGAGTTTAAGAAAATAAAGAAACTTTTGAATCTTGTGGTCTTAAATTAAAGTTACGTCAAATGTATCAGAGTGCTCTTTAATCTTGTGGTTACAAACATGGCACGTGGAAAGTTGAAATTAGAGTGTTTTCGAAAAAGGAAAGGGGTTATTCTTTTTGAACGGAGGAAGTATATTTTTTGAACCCCTTAGTGAAAATTCTGAGTTTTTCATAGTTTTTGCGGCTACTTGCAACATGTTTTTATGTTCTAGTTCTTAATAAAGTGGAGTCGAGGCCAATTTTGGGGCAGCTCGACAGGGTACTTGCCCCTTTCACATAGGTAACGGGGAATTGTGATATGGAACAAACAAGGGAACACGAAATCACACCCCAAAACAGTCCACAAATCACAACAAATCGTGGACCAAATGGGGACCTCTCTCGGATTCACTATCTAGAACAAGAAAGAAGAGGATACAAGGTGTTAATACACCAAAACAGCCAGCCAACAACAAGTTTAGCAACGCAAGATGAAGCTCCACAATATTACAATAGCAACAAGAACAAACGGGTTACATTAACAACACAAGAAGCCGAAACTAAAACAAGATACAAGATAGGTAGTTAGACAAGTGTTGATGTAGTCTTAACAACCCAAGAGCATATTCCACTCTTGGACCTTTAAAACTTCACACAACAAACACCTAACTCATACAATTGACACAAGAGAGACGTCCACCACCCAAGCACCAACGTATCAAGCAAAATGCAACACACAAGTGAATCCACCCTTATGTTATGCCCTAGTTTCAATTAGATTCTCTCTCACTCTAAGAGAAGTATTCTTCAATAATAATGATCAACTAAAGAAATAAACCCTACAATGTTCTATTTATACTACATTACAATAATAGACAAAATGACAAAAGGGCCCTTTAGTGACTAGTCTTCAAAAATACTCAAAAGTGTCATGATCGTGATCATACTTGTATCAAATTGCCTAGTGTTTTATTGCCTTTTCGACCCTAGGCCACATTGCTTGCAAGTTAAAACACGTTAGCTTCTTGTGGATGCTCAATGGCGCTAATTTCCGAAGTGCCAATAGGGTGATAATATCATCGAACACTGGCTGCTTTGTCTGAAAAATGCTTTTGAGCTGATTCTTGGTCTCCCATTGTCTATTCTAACTTTTTCGACCCTAGGCTAGCATATTGCTTGTAACATCTTAGCTTCATGTGGATGCCCTATGCCACTAATTTCTTACGTTTAATGTCCCACTAGTTTCCGAAGTGCAAATAGGGTGATAATATTCGCTTAGGTATCTTATTATCTTGCTGCTTTTTCTGTTTGTCGCTATTGCCTCTCTTTTACTGGTTGTTCAGCCGAGGGTTTTTTAGAAGCAACCTCTCTACCTTCTCTACCTTCCCGAAGGCAGGGGTAAGGTCTACGTACACTCTACCCTCCCTATATCCCACAAGTGGGATTATATTGGGTTTGTTGTTGTTTTGTAAATAGGGTGATAATATCTGTAACACTGGCCGCTTTGTCTGAAAAATACTTTTGGGCTACATTTTTTTTTTTGGATGTATATTTTTCTTGTTTGTGGTTATGTAACAAAAAGGGTTGCTGCTTATAGGGTGCATCAGAGGCCGTTGAGGCGGTTCACTTCAGTTTCATGACAGATGAAGAAGTTCGTAGGCATAGTATTGTAAAAGTCACAAGCCCTAATTTGCTTGATACAATAGGGAATCCAGTGCCTAATGGGCTCTATGATCCGGCAATGGGTCCCCTTGATGAGCGTTCTCCGTAAGTTTCTTAAAATGTGCATGCATGTTTTGAACTAATCAAGTACTACTGATTATATGAAATAATTACCACATATTGTTATCTATAATCATAAATTAGTATACTTTTCTAATAAGTAAATTAGTGTATATTGACTGTATATTTCAAAGATTACAATAGATCCTCTCGTTATAATCCCAATGCAAATTGCTAATTTGAACTAATATTTTTAATTTACTATTGCATTCATGAGTCTGGATTTGGTTAGAGTGTCTTATATGCCTTGTTCTTTACAAATATGTATGCTCTTTTTGCCATCATAATTTGAGTAAGTATTGTCTTACTATGGAAACTGAAATTTGAAGGGGAGGTGTATGCTCTATTCTATCCCACACTATGCTCGAGTGTAGGTGTAATAATTTGAGTTTGATATTTAGTCAGTTGGTTTAGTATGATTGTGAAATATATTTTGTTAAAGTACATTTGAGAAGTATATAGACACGTGACTGTAGTCTGTAGGTATAGTTCGTTTTGCCAAATTTAAATATTGAATATCAGTTGCTTGGCAGTATAGTGTCTTAAAATTTTTTGTAGTCACTATGTTCAATTTGTTTTCGTTCTGTTGGATACTCTTTCTTTGTTCATGTCTTTGCTTTGATTTGTTTATGTAACGACTTGTTTAGGTGTAAATCATGTGGCCAACGTAACTGCTCTGGTCACTGTGGTCATATTGAACTTGTTTCACCGGTCTACAATCCCTTGCTTTTCAATATGCTGCACAATCTTCTGCAAAGAACATGCTTTTATTGTTTCCATTTTAGGGCATCAAGAGCAGAGGTACCCTTTTTTATGATAGAATTGTTAATTCTTTTCCCTAGCACTTGTATAACCATATACTCTTATCCGCACTAATACTCTGCATTCTTTTCCGAGTTAGGTTGAAAAGTGTGTTTCTGAATTAGAGTTAATTGCAAAAGGTGATGTTGTTGGGGCCAAAACGATGGATGCCCTTTCTCCTGATGAATCTAGTGATCGGGAGGAAAGTGAAGGCAGCCATATGTCATGCACAATGGATGATTTGAATAGGCAAGATCAGTGTGAGTACAATAAGAGGCCATCTTGGGACAATTTCCAGTTTATTGAAGCTATGGTAGTTATCGATAGAATTCTCAAGACGAAATCTGGGAAATGTAGCAACTGTGACGCAAAAAATCCAAAGATCACCAAACCTAGTTTTGGACGGTTTCATATGGTATGTCTCTTTTCATCACATTGGTGTCGTCAGTGCGTTTTTCAGTTTCCCTTTAAAAATGATATTACCGGATGAGTATTGATTCTGTTACGAATTATATTTTTTTTGTCCTAAGCTGACATAAATCATTTTCTAGAAAATGGCTTGGCATATCTGTTAATTGAAGGTTTTTATCATCTCATCTAAAAGCTTAAGCTTTTAGCGAGAGCACATCTTTGTTTACTTAATTATGTCTTCAACATGGCCCGTCATGTACATGCGTGATTCCTTCTGATGGATAGATAAAGTATGTGGATATTTTTTTGATAATGGGTGGCGGTGAGACTCGAACGTAGGATCTTTTCTTGTTTTGATACCATGTTGAGGTGTGATCATCTTATCTAAATATTTGAGCATTTAATTGAGATCTCAAAAGAAAAAGTTTAAGCTTTTAAATGAGATGGTAACACATTTCAATTAACATGATATCGGAGCCATAGCCATCAATATGTATTCTGTTTCTCAATGTTGGGTCTCCTGTTATGTTATTTACTCTCTAGCTATTTGATCCTGGAATGCCCGGTGTGTGTGTTCAGAAGTTCCAGATTGGTTGTGGAATGAGTTGCCGTCTCCTTATGTGGTTTTGGACAATCCTCCTTATGGGTTGGCTTTTGGGATTGAGCTAGACCCGAGGTCCATTCTTAACATGGTATCTGGGTCATATCCATCCGTATTCTTAGTTTATCCAATGTTGGATCCTATTTTATGTTCTCCATGATCCTTGCATTCAATTATGGGCGGGGGTGAGTGTTCCACATTAGTGAAGGAAATGGATACGTTGTCTCCTTGTATTGTCTTGGGAAATCTTCATCTCATGAGCTAGCTTTTGGGTTGAGTGAAGCTCAAGGTTCATTTCTTCACAATATCATTTAATTGGCCAGTGTACTTTAAAACAAAATTCAATACTTGAGTATTTTCTGGTAATTTGTAGCAGTTCCTTTTTTCACCTTTGGGATGGCGGTTTCTGCATAGTGCATCCTTCTATCAGTACAATACAAGCATCTAGTAACTCCCACTAAAGTTTAAGTATATGGAAAAAAGTACCTAGTTTTTGCCTCTTTTTTTTATTCAAACTTTGGTCTCCCATGGTCTGGACTGCACCTTTTTCTGTTCCTTTTCAAGCAAAAATGTAGTAGATCAATACAATATCTCTCAAATCTTCAGTCCAGCATTTCCTAAAGAGTCAAACAAGATGCTCCTTAGGGGAACACCATTTACCCACCTCTAAACCTTGGGAGAAACCAGTTGAAAATATAAATAGTTTCATACAATCTTAGTTCGAAGGTTGTTAAGTTTGAGAGCATGACTGGTGAGACGTTAATCTGGTTGTGGTCAAGGAGGTGTTATTCAAAGTTTCAAACCCAATGCAGTTTAGCCTGGGGTTGAAACAAGAGCCTCTTTCCCTAGTATAAGCCATCACAAATTCACATTTATTTAGCTCCTCCCCAATTGGCAATCTCCACCAGAAGTACACAAAGTGTGGTCAATCATTAAAGACCCAAATTTTACAACAAAAAAATAGTTAAAGAACCAAATAGCCTAACAACTGCCTTCTTCTCAGTCTATTTTGAATAATTTGTATGTAAGTGTTGCTTTGGCCATCCTACACGTTTCCATAATTGCGGCTTCCTGTATCCATGTTCAACTTAAAATTCTCTATTTGGGAAAGTTTATGTTGTTTACAATTGTGGCTATTTGATTTTCTCTGCTAAATACTAGGTAAAATAAGCTATCAATCTTTTTCCGGCTTCACTGGTACTTCTATTTTTCATAGTAAACTTTCGAAGTACTATTATTGTTCATCCTGTTTTAATTCTGCACTTCTGGTGAGCATGAATGCACATGTTTGTGCTTTCTATATCCCTCCTCTTTTGTCTTACTGTGGATCTTTCAGAATGGAAGGTACTTTTGATTGGTTTGTCTGGCTTAGTTGTAGGTCTGCTATATGAATATATTTTTAGAAATACCTGATTCAGGTATGATGTCATTGGATAGTTTTCAGATGCGGGTGTCATATATCCCCAACATTTTTCTGTTGATTTGTGGAGTTTGTCTATTAGTAGCTTTGACGTTCGATTTCTTTCGTGAAATGTTTTCTTTAGTCAAATGACAACACTACTTCGACAGGCATAGAGATTACCTCGTAGTTATGAAGTATTAAGCTGCTGTTTTATGCTCAATTGAATTTTTGTAGGATATCTCAAGTAAGCAAATTAGGGACAATTCTATCAAAAGTGATCGCAGGTTCAATCTGCATTACACTGGCGGAAGTGAGGAAAATCCTTCCCCTGAGGTGGTAAATGTCACCGAGCCATCAGTGGAAGATGAAACCAGCTTATTTGTGACTTCTTCAGATGGATTAGAAAATCCTAAGGCACGTGGGAAGCAAGGGGTTGACCAGTCTGATGTGATTGAGAAGCAACAAAAGGACTCATTTTCAGTAGCACATTTACCATCTCAGGTATGGCTTCCACCGTGAGCAACAAGCTTTTGTAGCTTGCATGTTCTAGTTGTTTCTCTAATATCTTGCTTATCTTTTGCTTGATTATTCTGATGATAATAATATCTTAGCTGCTATATAATTTTGTAGTTCTTTTTAGCAATCTCTTTAGGTTATAATTGACAGGTCAGAAATATTATAGAGCATTTATGGGAAAACGAAGCTCCTCTTTGCACATTCTTCTGTGATATTCAGAGCCAGCACCGTAATACACCTGGCAACGTGGCTGGGCCCTCTATGTTCTTTTTGGAGTCCATTCTTGTACCACCAGTCAAGTTCCGCCCTCCAGCCAAAGCGGGTGACTCTGTAAGCATTTTGAACACCATTTCAAAATTTCTTATATTTGTTGTTATGCTTTCTCTTGTCAGTCTGATAGTAATAACCATGTAACACAAGATGTGTTCTTCAAACCTGTATATAATAGTCCCTTATCAAAAAATGTGTATATAGTCCAATTGTTCTCGTATAGATTTTCTGCTATAATTGCAGGACAACCATATCCATTTGCCAGTACACAAAATAAAGGAAGCATAAAAGTAACACATGAGGGGCAACCATATCCATTTGTAAGTTACAAAATAAGTTTGTTAGGTTGTGTAACATTTAACACCACGGGGGGGGGGGGGGGGGGGGGGGGAGGGGGGGAGGCATTTTACAGGACAAAACCTCACAGGATGTTTGTGGAATTTCTCATCCTATCTTTATATCCCTCGTTTACTTACGTTTAAGTTCTGATGCCTCTTCAGGTTATGGAACATCCACATACGGTTCTTCTTGGCAAGGTCATTCAGTCAAATATCGCTTTGGGAAATGCTCATATCAACCGGGTTGGAAGGTCTAAGATCATTAGCCGCTTGATGGATCTTCAACAATCTGTAAATGTGCTGTTTGATAGCAAAACAGCTTCTGGTGAGTTTATTCCTCTCTTTTGTGTTGGCTGTGCTGCTTTTAAGCAATGTTATTATAAGTAGTTGGTTTAAACGATGAAACGAGGCGAAGAGAGGGGCCATTGCTTCATGGACAGACCCTTGCCCGTTAGATAAGTATGTGCCTCAAAATGATGCGCAAAGTGGTTCCAACAAGAATTGATTGATTCTTTGAGCTTCAAATTTGAGGAGTTGGATTGATTTCGACATTATTGTATAGGAGATGTTGAAATTAGTTATTTTATTTGGAATTTGATTAGTATAGTAGTAAACTCATATATTTATGATGCTTTTTGATTTTTCGTAAACTGCGCCTTTACTTTAAACTTTTTTTTTGGATCAAGGCCTTCACTTTAAACTTTAAAGAAGCTTACGCCTAAGTTCTCGTTTTTCGCTTCAAGCCCCAGTGGACCATGCTGTTTCTTTTAGTTTCATCTTTTAAAACCATTGGTTTTACAAATATTTGAGTGGGGGTGCTTCCTGCTCTTTCTAGAACCTTTGGAATGCCAGTATTTGATTTAATTTAATTTTGACTTGCCCTTTTCAGTTCCGTGTGGCTTATAAAGAAAGAGAGAAAAGCTGGTACTGAACGATGGTTTTTATTGATCCTATGTATTGGCTTTTATAGCCTGTGTATTACATGTAACAAAGAGACCTACTAGAATACAATCCTAAATATACAAAGCTGATAAGTACAAAAATAACTAGAATACAGTCCTAAATAAACAAAGCTGATAAGTACAAAAAATAACAAGAGTCCTAAACAAAACAAGAGTCCTAAAATAAATAAATTAGCCGTTATTACGCCCCCGCAAGTTGGCGTCAAGGTCTACTATGCCCAACTTGGAAAAATGTTTACTGAAAAGTGTGCGGGGAAGAGGCTTTGTAAGAAGATCAGCAACTTGGTCAGCAGCATGTAGATGTGCAACCTCAATGTGTTTGCTCTCAACTTGCTCACGGACAAAGTGGAAGTCGATGGCCACATGCTTCATGCGGCTATGGAAGACAGGATTGGCACAAATATAAGTGGTGCTAATATTGTCACAGAGAACTCTTGGAACAGCAGTCAGAGGAAACCGAAGCTCCCCAAGAAGATGGGTGAGCCAGTTAGTTTCAGAAACAGTAGCAGCAACTGCTCGATATTCTGCCTCCGTTGTAGAACGAGAAACTGAACGCTGCTTCTCCGAAGACCATGAAATAGGAGAACGACCAACATAGATAATATAACCTGTGGTGGAGGTGCGATCTTGAGGATCCCCTGCCCAGTCTGAATCAGAGTACGCAAACAGTCTACGATCACTCTCCTTAGCAATGAGTACACCAAATGAAGTAGTTGAACGAAGATAGCAGAGTAGTCGTTTAAGAAGCAACCCAATGAGACATAAGCGGTTGATGCATAGCCTGTGACAACTTGCTGACAGCAAAAGCAATGTCTGGATGAGTGAAAGTAAGGTAATGAAGCTTACCAATAATGCGCCGATATAAGGAACCATCGACTAAATTATCATCAGGTGAGGGATCAAAAACAACATTAGATGTCATAGGCGTGGAAACACCTTTGCAATTATCCATAGCTACCTCATGTAGAAGATCCATGGTGTACTTCTCTTGAGAAAGCAAGAGACCAGTGGAAGTACGAATTACCTCAACACCGAGAAAGTAATGAAGAGGCCCCAAGTCCTTCAGTGAAAAACGTTGGGAAAGTGCCTCAATGATAGAACAAACACTTTGATTGTGATTACCGGTTACTAAGATATCATCCACCTAAACTAAAATATATACAGTGGACCCAAACTTATGCATAATGAAAAGCGAGGAATCAGAATATGATTTAACAAAACCCAAAGTAATGAGATAGTTTTTCAATTCAGAGTACCAAGCACGAGGAGCCTATTTGAGACCATAAATTGCTTTCTGAAGACGACATACGTGGGTAGGATTTCTAGAATCCTCAAATCCAGGTGGCTGACGCATGTAAACTTCTTCATTAAGATGACCCTGTAAGAAGGCATTGTTAGGACAAGACGGACAGTAGCAGGCTTGACTACCGGACTGAAGGTGGAATGATAATCAAGTCCTGGACGTTGAGTAAATCCCTTGGCAACCAAACGAGCCTTGTACCTGTCAACAGAACCGTCAGGTTTATGTTTAATGCGAAATAGCCACTTACAATCCACCACGTTTTTGGAAGAATCACATGGAACCAAATCCCAAGTATGGTTGTGAACAAGAGCATCAAATTCAGCTTGCATTGCTGAATTCCATTGGGGAGTTAGCTTAGCTTGCTTATAGGTTGTGGGGATTTTTGGAGATGGTGTAGTGGTTGTGAGAAACTGACGAGGTTTCAGACTATTAGTCTGTGAGCGGGTGGTCATTGGGTGCACTTTGGTGGCTAGCTGGGTTGGTCGGGATTGGGTTGGTGTGTCAGGTTAAGTAAGAGGAGCTATTGGTTGGGGCGGGGGGAAAGCCATTTGTGGCTGATTTTGTGCCGGAGCAGATGGATTGTGAGGCGGATGTGGAGTTTGGCTAGGAATGGGTGGTTTTTCTCGTCTGCGATACGTGATAAGTGGCCGTGAGGGCAATGTTTGAGATGCTGAAGAAGCAGAAGTAGTCTGTTTTTGTGGGACTTGTGTAGTGGGTGAAGGAGTGGATGTCGAGATTTGAGAAGGAATGTTACCTGATTGTGGAGGGACGCCATCTGAAGCGAAGGAGATAGTTTGCAGGCGTTGAGTGGCCGTGGACAACGTAGTTACTGGCGGGGGAGTTCATAGGAGGAATGTGAAATTGAATGAGTGTCCTCCTTGGGTTGTTCAACAGAAATAGTATCCCAAGAAACATTAACTTTATTTTTAAAACTAAAAAATATATTTTGAAATGGAAAATTGTCTTCCAAAAAAGTCACATCCCTAGATAAATATAATTTGGAGTTAACTGGATCAAAATACTGATGGCTGTAATATTTATTAGAAAATCCTAAATAAACACATGGTGTGAATCGAGGTTCCAATTTATTATGGGAATAAGGTTTGAGCCATGGGTAGCATAAGCATCCAAAAACCTTGATGGAATTATAATTAGGCACGACTTGAAATAGGATTTCAAAAGGTGATTTATTTTGAAGATTGGGTGTAGACATCCTATTGATCAAATAAACAGCTTGATGACAGGCATAACTCCAAAAAATTGAAGGTAAGGATGCTTGGTGTAGTAAAGTGCGGGCTGTCTCGATGACATGCCGATGTCGGCGTTCAACTAAAGCTACCATTTGTGGTGTGTATGGGGGGAAGTGTTCAATTCCATGTATTTTTAAATAGCAATCTAATTTTTGAAATTCACCACCACCATCAGTATATAAGGATAAAATTTTTATTTGAAAATGTCTTTCAAGCATGGGATGTAAAGTTTTGAAGATTTCCAGAACTTCTGTTTTAGCTTTGAGTGTGAATAACCACATATATTTTGAAAATTGATCGACAAATAAAACATAGTATCGTTTTTTGTCAATCGATATTATTGGAGACGGTCCCCACAAATCACCGTAAATTAAATTTAATGGACTAACACTGTGCAAAGAACCTTTTGCAAAAGGCATCCTGTGGTTTTTATTAGAATAGCATGAATTACAAACAGTATTAGTTTTGGAACCATTAACTGGAATGGAAAAATCATGCAAAAATTTATTTAAAACTTGACGATTAGGGTGGCCTAATCGTTGATGCCACAGGTTGTATGAAACAGCAACGTTGCCACCCTGGTGGCCACTCATACAGCCCGTTTTTACTCCATTCTCGAGCCAATGGCGCCCCCATAGTCAGATCCTTCACAAGATAAGAGAAAGGAAAAAATTCAATAAACGAGTTATTTTCTTGACAAAACTTAGAGACAGAAATTAGATTATTTTTGATAGCCGGAGAGCAAAGGATATGTCGAAGCTGGAATTGGTAATTTGGTGCATTAAAATTCACATTACCAGTTTGAGAGATTGGAATAGTATTACCATTACCCATGACGATTTCATCCGAACCATGGTAGTTTTGCGTAGTGGCTAAACTCTGTGTGTCTGAGGCCATATAGTGGGTTACACCACTGTCAACGATCCACGAAGTTGAATGATTTGGGAGGCTTGCAACATAATTAGCACGCGCTTGAAGATGATTATGAGAGCGAGTTCGACATACACGAGCAGTATGACCTTTACGATCACAGAGTTGGCAGTAGAGGTTGTTGTTGGAAGACTATTGTTGATTATTACACCGAGGTTGCTGATTGTCACGCCAGGACTGACAATTATTTTGTTGGTTTGGCGCATTTGATCTTCGATTATTGTTCTGGTGATTGGTGGAGCCTTGACGCATAGGACTGGAAGTGGTTCCCTTAGCAATGTTCGCAGTGATTGGAAAAGAAGGTTTCTTTTTGGCATCCTCATGCTGCAGGAAAAGCTCATGTTCAAGGAGTTTTTCATATAGTTCTTCATAGGGGATTGTTGAATCTCAAGCACGGATAGCGACTGAAAGTTCTCGAAATTCAGATCCAATGCCAGGCAGAATCTTGACAATCAATTCTTTATTGGATACGGGGGATCCAGCAGTGGCAAGTTCATCACAAAGAGATCGAACTTGATGGAGATAGTCAGCAACAGGGCGGGAGTCTTTGGAAACGCGGGCTAGACGATCTCTAAGACTAAAAATACGAGTTTGAGACTTATTTGCATAAGCAGTATGCAAGGCGTCCCGAGCGACTTTTGCATTTGTAGTAGAAGCGCCTGTATTGCCAATGGTTGCATCTATAGTTGCCAAAATAGCATTTTGTATAAGCTGATCTTGTTGAAACCGGAAAACAAAATCAGGATTGGGTACCTCTACGTTGTTTTCAAATATAGTTTTGGAGGGGGTTGGTATCGACCCATCAAGATGACCAAAGAGGTTGTGTCCATGCATAAGCATGGACACCTGCGCCTTCCACAATGAAAAGTTATGGCTAGCAAGTTTGATGGGGAGTTGAGTAACCGGATTGAACTGGACTACAGTCTTTGAATTGGAGATGTTGTCGGCTTTGACGATGCTTGTATTTGGGTCCATTTAGGTGTGAGGTGTTTCAGCCGGAAAAAATAGAAGAGGAAAGGAAAAAAAAAAAGAAGGATCAAGCTTGTTAAAGCTATAGAGCTCTTGATACCATAAAGAAAGAGAGAATAGCTGGTAGTGAACGATGATTTTTATTGATCTTACGTATTGACTTTTATAGCCTGTGTATTACATGTAACAAAGACACCTACTAGAATACAATCATAAATATTCAAAGCTTATAAGTACAAAAATAACTAGAATACAGTCCTAAATATACAAAGCTGATAAGTACAAAAAATAACAAGAGTCCTAAACAAAACAAGAGTGCTAAAATAAATAAGTTAGCCGTTATTAGCTTATACCTGTAGCCTGGAACTTCCTGAATCTTAAATTGGTTATTTACTAAATGTTGGGAACTTTAGGGTTCCATTACTCTGGTGTAAACTTGGTTGACAAATAGTGGATGGTTGCAAACATGAATCTCGTGGCAATTCTTCAAATATTAAGATTTCAAAAAATGCCGAAA
>NC_061120.1:217560147-217562208 GCF_002878395.1 Capsicum annuum | reverse complement strand
CAGAGGAAAGCACACAGATTCGTAATAAAACATGGAACACGGAACACGGAATCATAACAGGAATAAAACCCCCACCAAGACTTATTACAATTGATGAGCAAATTTTTTCTGTAATATGTACGGGATACCTTCACACAGACTTAAGTTGTACGGATTAAATCTTCCTGATACTTCATGTTACCTTATCAAAAAAAAAAATCTGCCTAATAATACTTGGGCATGTGCTCCTTTTTTTGGTTGTGAATTAAGAATTTTATTTTATTCATAAGAGCACCAAGATAGTGCCATGATGTACAGAAGACTTGGACATGGACAGGTGTTTGTTAAAGTTACTATTGTTATACGTACTATAACTAGCACTTTTGATACAAGAATGGATTTTTGAGGGACTCCCATTTCTCTCCAGAATCTAGGAAATTCAAACTTCGGTCATTGAAAAGTTGGAAAATGTTTAGACAAATTTTCTATGGGATGCAACAAATGGTCAAGGAAATTTCATTTGATTTGGTGAGACTATCACATCTCCTAAAAAGGGTGGTCTTCTAATTAAAGATTTAAAAGTTTTTAAATAAAGCTTTATTAGGCAAGTGCCTTTGGAGGTTCAGGTTGGAGGTACAAGCTTTGTGGAAGGGGTGGGCGGTGATAGCAAATAAATATGGTAGTGAGGAAGGAGAATAGAGATCTAGATATATCACTTTGCCATTTTGGTTGAGGCTTGTGAAGGAGTATCACGACAGGATAAGATTATGTTTGGGATAATATCTCATTCAAGATCAGAGATGGAAGGTGATAAATTTTGGGGACATTTTATTGAAAGATAAATTCCATAGATTGTACAAAAAATATAGATTAAAAGTTACCTTTCTCAAAAAGAAAAGCTTGTACAAAATATCTTACCAAATAGACTCGACAATACAACCTATTAGGGGAATGCTAAACTTTTCGGGGTTTGAGATTTACAAGGAAATTTCAAGATTGGGAAGTAATTGAGTTTACAAGATTGTTAGCTTTATTAACATAGGCAAGTCACTGATAACCCCGATGCTTGATGGCAGTGCTTGGGTAGTATGGAGTGTTCTTTGTGAAGTCCTTCTATGAGAAACTTCGGGTCCGGGAGGAGCAACTTTTTTTTGAGGAGCATTTTTGGAATCCATATAGAAGTACATGGAGCATGTTTTCCATGTACTTCTATATGGATTCCAAAGGTGCCGAGGAAGGTTTTTAATCACTTGGCTAACCGTTAGAGCGCTGATATTGATGTGGAAAATCTCAGAAAGCAGAAGGTTGTGCGCGTCAATTGGTGTTACAAAATAAGGGGGCAGGCTAGGACGTGGGTCATCTTCTTCCTCGTTGCTGGTTTTGCTTTTAAAAAAGGCGATCTACCATCTCATATATATGAGCTAACTTTCCATTTGACGACAAAAGAAGGGCAATCGGCCCCAATTTCCTTTCCTGTATTATCAAACTTAAACAAAGAATCCTTTGACTTTGAATGCCGAAACCGTGAAAGCAAGGAAGGGCTTCTTTCCAACCATAGAATCTCTTCCTTATGCTTAGCACTTTACCATGAGGCTATGTTTAGATATGCCTAGGTGGTTTGACACTCTTTGGGCAATGCCAAAAATTGTGAAAGAATGTTCAATTGGAAGAGCGGGAGAAGAAAGAGAAGATGAAAGGCCTTGGAACATCGTCCCACTTGTGTTAATGTGGGTGTTTTGAGAGAGAAATAAAGGAAGAGCAGTTGAAGGAGTAAAGTCGATTTTCTCTCAGTTAAGTAGTTTTCGTTCCCTTATTTTCTTTTGGTGCACACAAAAAGTTCTTTTGGTGCCATGGAAGAACATTTGGAAAGTTAAAATACCCTCAAAAGTAGCATGTTTTAGTTGGTTGTTAGCCAGGGAAGTGGTGCTGACTCATGAAAACCTTAGCAAGAGAAATGTCAATACTCGCTCGGAATGCTACATGTGCGGTGAAGAGGCTGAGACAATCAGCCATCCATTCATAAACTGTAGGGTCACAGACATGCTGTGGAAGATCTTCATTAGCATCAGAGGTATTGCTTGG